>NC_079433.1:12024540-12072040 GCF_026213295.1 Gadus chalcogrammus | reverse complement strand
TGAGGTCACCCACCACGACTCCCTTATCTCCGGACTCTCCAGGCGGTCCCTGAGGTCCCTCCTCGCCCTGTAGGACAGAGAAACACTTATAATATAATTTGTGTTTGTGTTGTGTTTGTCTGTTTGTGAGTGTGCGTGTTTCTGTGTGTACACGCTTGTTAGTGAACAAGATTGTGTGTACGTTTGTGTGTGTGTGTGTGTGTGTGTGTGTGTGTGTGTGTGTGTGTGTGTGTGTGTGTGTGTGTGTGTGTGTGTGTGTGTGTGTGTGTGTGTGTGTGTGTGTGTGTGTGTGTGTGTGTGTGTTATTACTTACCGGGGGTCCTGGGATGCCTACGGGCCCTGTGATGCCCTTGTAGCCACGAGGGCCCTGAATATAACAAAAAAAGGAACACAAAAAACTAAAAACGCTGGCATCCATCACGGGGATCAGCAAGAATGCTGTGTTATGTTAATCACTCGTTCACGTAATCTAGGGGTCATTAGCGCTTGGCTAGGTCCGCTAATGGCCGCTACACAATGACCACCCCAACCCAGCGCCATGGACAAACATGCGGCCGTCGGCTCCGGCTTTGGCATCGAGCCTGGCGTCTTCTAACTTGGCTAACGTGATGGCCTGATGATAACAGTAAGACGAACGACTGCAGCGGATCATTAACTACAGATGGAGACGGCGGCGGACCCCGGACACCCCCCCCTCACCACCCCCAAACCCCCAAACCCCCACCCCAGCCCATCCGCCGACCCCAACAGCACCAACCGACTCATTAGACGAGCTGAGATTTGTGTTAGCATCATTTGCATGTGTCCCCATTGCTGGGTAATGGATAGTGTTTGTGTTCAGGGGACGACTTGCTGTGCATCGTTCTGGGACTGAGCGTACGGTAGGACTTGTTCCCAAGGAGGAACCAGAGGGGGGGGGATTGGGGAGATGTGTTTGAAGAAGTGTGTGTGTGTGTGTGCGATGGGATGAAAAATGGACCAAGGCCCAGTTAGTACTCACCGCTTCCCCTTTGGGGCCCATCATTCCTGGGTAGCCTCTCAGGCCCATTGGACCCTTAGCGAGCAAGGGACGGGGGAGAGAGGGGGAGAGAGAGAGAGAGAGAGGGAGAGAGAGAGTTGGCGAGAACCATCGTCGCGTCGCTCGCAAAGGGCCACAATGAAATATAGAAAATACATTGTAACTAAATTGTATCGGTAGTATGTTATCCATGCAGGAGGGGGGGAGGAAGAGACACGAATGGAGTTTCCTCGTGAGAAGTTCCGAAAACGACAAAGACGACAATAAAACAGAAGAAAGAAGGGAACAGGGCGAGGGAATAGATCGATAGAGAGGTAGATGAAGAGGACGAGGATGAACCAGGAGTCAGGGCTCCTTTCTTGTGCGTACCGGTGGTCCTGGAATGCCCTGCTCTCCAGAGATGCCCGTCTCTCCTTTGGTGCCCTAAAAGAAGGCAGAGAAAAGGGCACAATGACCGCCTCCGTTCCACATAGCACCTCTTAGGAACAGGAACAGGTGCGCGCTCTGAGCCGTGACATTTAGTGAATGTGAACTAGATTAGGGTTCCCGAGGCACTCTGTCTTAAAAGAGGGTAGGAGCTTCGCCGGTCAGCTCTGTCGTCTCGAGCCTTCGACCATTTCATGCGTTCGCCAAATTATTTTAGGCCAGTGCTGACCGGACTCTGCATAAACGCCACGAAAACAACGGGGAACCAAGGAGTATGTTTACAGGTTGAAATCTAAACACCATTTCCAGAGAGCTAAACAGTCGGTCCTAAAAAAAAAAGGCCAGCAGCCTACCTTGGAGAGTAAGGTGCAAAATAGATGTGTAGGGTGTTGGGTATTGTCATTCCTCTGAATGTCTAAGCAGTGCCAAAAGACAGTGTGTGCATGCGTGTGTGTGTGTATGTGTATGTGTATGTGTATGTATGTGTATGTGTGTGTGTGTGTGTGTGGGAGAGGACAGATCAGGGGCTAATTCCGGGGACCATACTCACTGCCCTCCCTGAGCCCAATGTGTGCTCATTAGCTCTGCCTAATACCGCGAGGTGGCAGGGCTAAGCTAACCCTGGACGTCTCATCCTGCCCTTCATGTACCTGGCTCTTCTTTCCTTTTTTTTTTTATATTTTTCATCTGGCTCGCTGCTGACTGCGGGGCCAACGGCAGGCCTGACTAATCACAGCCAGATTAGTGCCAGTCATGTTCCTCGGGGGGCTTCATTAGAGCTAATCCTCGCCACCGCTGGCCTTGAATGGTGCGCGCGTGTGTAATACCACACGCCCGTGCCAGAATGTGCTGCAGCACTTTTGTGTAAAATGTGTGAGTGTGTGTGCGTGTGTGTGTGTGTGTCAATTTGTAAGTGTGTGTGTGTGTGTGTGTGTGTGTAAATGTGTAACTGTGAGTGTGTGTGTGTGTGCGCGCTGTTCTTTTTTTGTCACACTACCTTTGTGGGGTCCCAACTCTATTAAAGGGGGAGCCCACCCCAAAAAAAATAATTAACCAACTCTTTGCGGGAAACCAACTCTGGATTAACAGCCTCCAAAAAAAAAAAAAAAAAAAAAAACCCGCGGGGGGAGTGGATGGACTCACCAGTTTCCCGATGCTGCCGGAGTCTCCCAGGATCCCTGAGCGCCCTTTGTGTCCCTGCAACACAATGAGTCAGCAGTTTTCTTTGGTAAATGACACCGACAACGACCACGAAATAATTGGTCGAGAGCAGAGTTTGCTTATCGTCTGGTGAGCGCAAGATACCACGGTACCAACCTTGACTCCCATGAGGCCCTGTGGGCCCTTAGGGCCGGCTGGACAATTAGTTGGACACTGTGGAGGTAAGAGGGGGGGGGGGGGGAGAGAGAGAGAGAGGAGAGAGGAGAGAGAGAGAGAGAGAGAGAGAGAGAGAGGATTGTTTCAAATAGGGAAGAGCTGTCAATTGAAGGTTCGGGGAGGGTAAGAATATTAACAAAAAAAAGCGGAAGAAAATGTCAGCATAACTTACCTGGAAGCCTGCACTGCCCTCCTCTGCACCAAGGAACTTCCCTGGGGGGCCCTGATAGCGGGGAGGACAGACAGTGAACAGGAGGCATGGACGGACAGTGAACATACAGGAAGTATGGACGGACAGAATGACAGACAGCCATAATGGACAGGGATTCAGGACAGACAGAGATAGATAATATTGACACTAGAGAGATAGATAGATAGATGATATTGACAAGAGTGAAAGAGAAAGACAGAGAGAGATAGGGAAGGAAGGAGAGAGGGAGGGAGGGACGGATGGGAGGATGGATGGATGGATGGATGGACGGTTAGATAGAATCAGAGTGAATCAGAGCTGCAGGGAACGAGTGCTGAGCCAGCACTTTACTTTTTTAATGCGTGTCTCTCCGTCCCCCTTTCTCCGGCGTCCATCCATCCATCCATGTGTGTGTGTGTCTGTGTGTCCGTGTGTGTTTATGGACGGATGTAAAGTGTAAAGGGTGCGCCCCGCGCCGCGCTGATGTATTCCGGCAGCGGTCGGATGAGGCAGCTCACTGATCTAACGGGACTCCATTTACCCGAGGACAGCACTAAAGCAAAACAAATACACTCCCCCGAGTCCTGAGCATTACTCTCGGCAGAGCTGCCAAAGCATCCCCCGCGTCCCCCCCCCCCCCCCCCCGCCCCCCCCCCCCCCCCCCCCCGCCCCCCCCCGTCTCTCACCTACTCCCCATCCTACTCCCTACCCCCGCCTGCCAGCGCCCACCCTGGTGGGCCGGTCGGGGGAGGAGCTGTGCTCGACATTATGGTAAACAAGGAAGCAGGCGAGGAGGCAGGTAGCCGAGTGCGTAAGGGAGTAGGTGATCAGGTGCAGGAGGCTTTGAGTTGTGCTTCTATACGTAGACAGGTAGGGCACCGAGTCAGTGGGCAAGTGAGGGACTCGGTAGGGAGTGGTCGATAAGCAAGAAGAGTGAGTAGGTAGGCAAGTGAGCAGTGTGCAAGGTAAGTCAGGTATGTCAATGAGTTAGAATATAAGTTAGGTCAGTATACTCACAATGTAAGCTATGTGTATGGACACAATTAACAAAAGGGATCTCTGATTGGCTGATGCACAACACAATATGTCCCAGGGAAAACAGTTGAACTGCTGACCAGAACCGGGGCCACAGGGGGCGTGATCTTCACTCTGAGAAGCTACAGGCAATCAGCCCAATGGCTAAGTGTGTTCCAGCATCCACCACATGATAGCTGATAGCATCCCTCCTAATCAATCAACCCCCGGCGACGATTGGTACGCCACTTTTAATGATTACAGACGATTAGCAGCTGTCCCGCTAGCTCACAAATCTCTCATTTTCTCTCAAAAGCAGCCTCGTTAATCTCCCGCTAATAGAGTCCATCACTCTCCATCGCACATTTGACATCAATCAGAAACGCCCGGCGACAGATAAGAGATTTATGCCCGAAGGAGCTAAGTGCTTTGGCTTATGTTGGGTGGCTTTAGGCTCTGGGGTTTGGCGCGCCAAGGACACTGCAGAGTTATATATAAAGCCACAAAAGAAAATATCAGGAGAGGAGGAGGAGGGCCGGGCTGGGGGCCGATGTATGCAGAGCGCTGAACAAAAGAAAACTTACTGGCTTCCCAGGGGGTCCGGGGAGACCGGGGGCTCCAGGGGACCCCAGGATTCCCTGTGGGAAGAGGAGGAGGGGATTATGCAGTGTGAAGGGTATTCGGAGGAGGATGGAGTTGAACACAGAGTTTGTAGTTATGGTTGGAGTGGTACAGGACAAAAATAGGAAAAAGGTGGGTGGCAGCCTACCTTGGATCCACTAAGGCCCATCTCACCAGGAAGGCCTATGGACCCGGCGGCACCCTGTAGGACGAGAGGAAGGGAGGGGGAGAGGGAGGGGGAGAGGGAGGGAGGGAGTGAGGTAGAGAGAGAGAGGTAGAGAGAGAGGGAGGTAGAGAGAGAGGTAGAGAGAGAGGTAGAGAGAGAGGTAGAGAGAGAGAGGTAGAGAGAGAGGGAGGTAGAGAGAGGTAGAGAGAGGTAGAGAGAGAGAGAGAGAGAGAGAGAGAGAGAGAGAGAGAGAGAGAGAGAGAGAGAGAGAGAGAGAGAGAGAGAGAGAGAGAGAGAGAGAGAGAGAGAGAGACGTTGCCCCAATCAGAGAGTACAATTGAACCAGCACCACGTTACTGTACCGGTATTTGAACAATGCCAAGGATCAAACCCAACAAGGTAGTTACTTACAGCCAGTCCGGGCAGCCCGGGGCCCTGTCGGGGAGAAGGGTCAGAGTGGTTAAGAGGGTTAAACGACAACAAGCGCAACCAATCTGTATCAAAGTCCAGGGCATATCCGATTTAAACGGGATAAGCCAAATTAATAACATGAGGGCAGCAATTAAACAAGGCATTGTATACATTGTCAGAGTGCATGGCAAACAGTGGTTCATGGGTATGTGTGTGTGTGTGTGTGTGTGTGTGTGTGTGTGTGTGTGTGTGTGTGTGTGTGTGTGTGTGTGTGTGTGTGTGTGTGTGTGTGTGTGTGTGTGTGTGTGTGTGTGTGTGTGTGTGTGTGTGTGTGTGTTTACGACTAGGAAAATAGAAAAGGAAACAGTGTGAAAGCAATCAGTTGGTGTTTGTCGTGTCTTCTCCTGGAAATGAATTCTAAACAAAGTAATTAAGAAAAGTAAGCTTTCTCTGAGCCAGACACGCCCGCGGGGTGAACGCTTATCTCTCGGGTTGTGTAGCGTGAAGCCGCCTGATATAGAAGTACATCGCGGCAACAAACACACAAGCCCGGACAAACACACACAACACACATACACAAACTTGGACCCACGCACAAACAGTGGGCTGTTAATTCGGAACAAAGGATTTCACTAATGGTATCGCAGTCAACCGTGTCATTGGGTGACTCTGGTCTCGTGTCTGAACATACCTGACGGCTAGTGTCTGGGAATAAGTGGGGACACATTACCACCTAGTGGTCAGTTTGACCTACTGCAACTGGTCTGTGGCCATGCATAGCCCTCCCACCATTATACAGGCCTGGTTCCTTTGGGTACGATTTTTTCAATTTAAGAAAAATACCCACTCACTCATGCGCACACACACACACACACACACACACACACACACACACACACACACACACACACACACACACACACACACACACACACACACACACACACACACACACACACACACACACACACACACTCTCACTCAATCACTCTCTGTCTGACGGGCTCTGCCTCAGAGAACCCGCATTTCATTCATTTTCATGTGACTATACCGGAGCACAAAGCATGCTGAGATTACTTGAATACGGCCAAAGGGGCAGGCCCGAACTAAATTAAGTGTCAATTCCATCCAGATCCAACGCGCCGCTGCACCTCTGGCGGCCAATCCCTCTCTAACAGGTGCGTCTCTTCCATTTCCCTTTCCCGGCCTTCTCTGGCTAATGGAGGGGAAATGAAATGACGCCACTTCTGTGTACACGTCGGTTGGCCGATGCGGGGTCCTGCCAGATCCGGTTCCGCCGTCTCCCGCGGGGCCCTACCATCACACCCGCACTCAAAGACACAAGCATTTGTTCATTTGGTGTTTTTGGTCCCTTTTCATTTACTTTCATGTCTTTCCAAAGAGTGAAGCCAGAGAGCCCGTAGCAACACCCCTTTGGCACAGTACACCAGTTGCTAATACAAACAGCAACAGGAGGCACCAGCTGGTGTGCCTTCAAAGCACGGCTGAAAAAATATTAGATTTGGGAAGGCCTGTTGCATTGCACTGGTTCCGCAGGCAATTGGAACGGGCCGAACACGGACCGCCTCGATATTGACAGCACCACTCTGAGGTGAGCTGATAGCGGTGGCACAAAGTGGAGCGTATCTTAACCTGACCATGGATTGGATATGAGTAGTCATGTGACACGAGGCGGTGTACTCACAGGAGGACCGGGCTCGCCGCCAGGTCCGGGTTGACCCTGCAGGGGGCGATGCGCAACATTAGGACTCTCACAGTGAACCCAACAGCCCGTTATAAAGCCCGTTCTTATAGATCGCTTGTGCACTCAATAGCTGCATTTGTCATGGAAGGTGGATATTAATCTTCAAAGGTTCAATATAAAACTTTAGTTGTTTTGTTTGGTATTGTATTACACAAAAACACATTATCAATTCTATAGGCCTACAGGAAATTCAAATCACATTCTAAAGGATAGAAAGTTTAGACTCTATAGCCATGAACACTGATGGCTTTATATGATGGGATGTCTACACTAAGCCATCATGTGCGTGGCACGCATGTGTGTGTGACAGAGTCTGTATGGACACACTTGCCTTGGGTCCGGGGCTTCCGATTGGGCCACGGTCGCCCTTAGCACCAATCAAACCCTGGGAAAGGGAGGAGACACGGAGGGAGGAGGATACAGACAAACACATATATTAGAAGAGGAGAAGTGTAGTCGTCTTGGCTAGTACTCCTTTGAAGGTTGCATGTGACTCTCAAGTCATGGCACGGACCAATGAGCGTGTTTGATTGGACCTGACGTGCGCCATCTAAATAATAAGGGTTCCTAACGAGGGAAAGGAGATTCCGGTACAGATTACTGGACAAATCCCTTTTGGAATGTGAACGCGTGTATGCCCATGTGTTCATTGTGTGTGTGTGTGTGTGTGTGTGTGTGTGTGTGTGTGTGTGTGTGTGTGTGTGTGTGTGTGTGTGTGTGTGTGTGTGTGTGTGTGTGTGTGTGTGTGTGTGTGTGTGTGTGTGTGTGTGCGTTTATAATGCGTGTGTAACCGTGTGTGTTTATGCTGTGTGAGTGCATGAACGTATGTGTGTAATCATGTGACCTCCTGTGTGTGTGTGTGTGTGTGTGAGAGTCTCTCGATTCCCCTGGGAGCAGATAACGGAGGCAGCAGCTGTGGCAGGCAGTCTACCTGGTGTTCAGAAAGCGCTACAGCTGCACTTACAGGACCCGTATGTGTGCGTCTCTCCCTGGGAGATGCAGCTGCCCTCACCCTGGTCACTCAGTTCACATAACGCAACTCTCCCGCGTGAGACGCGGTGAGAGCCATTATGTTCCAATGCACTGAAGCACTGAGCAATAAGATGGACTCTCACACACACAGGTGCACTTTAGCATTTCCTCTTGTTAATTCATGCAGACAGACAGATGCAAATTTGTTTAAGATGCACACACACACACACACACACACACACACACACACACACACACACACACACACACACACACACACACACATTAACGGGCACTCTTGCATGTGAAACATGAATGTACACATATACGCTAACTCATTTTCTAATGGTTATACAGGCACATGCATAGTACACACACACACACACACACACACACACACACACACACACACACACACACACACACACACACACACACACACACACACACACACACACACACACACACACACACACACACACACAAACAGATGCACTGAGATATTTCATACTTATACACAAATGTTGACAAATGATGACCCACAAAAGTACTCTCATTCTCACACACACAGGTGCACTGATGCATTTTATCATACTAGTGTATGAATGGATGTAGTCCTTCATTTTAAAATGTTGACAAAGGATGATACACAAAAGTACACTCACTCTCTCTCTCTCTTACACACACACACACACACACACACACACACACACACACACACACACACACACACACACACACACACACACACACACACACACACACATCCACACACACCAAGGGCTCTTACATCAATGCCATTCTCTCCTGATAGTCCATCAGGGCCGGGCTCACCAGGCTCTCCCTTCTGTCCCTGTGGTCCAACATAACAGCATTAATATTATTGATGGTATTTACTGTCATAGTATTTGTGCTGTGCATGTGTATACTGTGAAGCACTGCGTGTGTGCTGGAAGCAGAAACAGCAGCAACAGGTCAAAGGTCAAACTCACAATTGCACCAGGGAGCCCGGGAGCTCCTGTCTCCCCCTAGGGACAAACACACAATTCAGGGGTTACTAGTGTTCAGAGTGTGTGTGTGTGTGTGTGTGTGTGTGTGTGTGTGTGTGTGTGTGTGTGTGTGTGTGTGTGTGTGTGTGTGTGTGTGTGTGTGTGTGTGTGTGTGTGTGTGTGTGTGTGTGTGTGTGTTTCTATAAGCGCTAGGGGAACAGGTCTTTCACTGTTCAAATATGTTTAACGTGCGCATAGTTTTACTTCGACCACATTAAATACTACTATGTGTATCATTAAGCTCTGCTGGACATTTTGTAGCAATAGATAGGCTACACACCATTTGTAATTACACAATAATTTTCCTGTCTTTGCTATAGTTCTTTCTAGCTTGAGGCTTTATAGCAGTGGGCAATTTATCTAGTCCGCATCAGTAACACTGATGCAGGCTAGATAAATAGACGAAAGAGAGAGAGAGCGGACTGGTCTTTGTTTATCTGGGATTTAATGCACTGGCAGGATTCCATTTCAGGCAAAATAACACACTAGCCCCCAATGCAGTGGGCTGGCATCCATCTCTTTCTCTACCATCCACATCAGCCAGAATGTATAAAGAGTTAATAAAACAGCCTTTTGCTTGAGGTGTAGATTTAATGAAATAAAGGCATAAATCTGTTATATAGCCGAATGTAGTCTAAAATGCACAACACAAAACTTCCAGAGGTTAACATTGTTAATAATGTCTGCTTGTGTTTAGCTCTTTTAGCTTAGCACACAAAAATCTTAGCAGCTTTATAAGGTATCTTTTGATAACACGAGAAGCACTTTTAAACGGTAGAAACATCTCACATTACCGCTAAATTAGCCCACAACCTGCTGTCAGGAAGGAGAAAAACGGAGGCCCCTTCCTCACAGAGCTCTCTCTTCATAGTGAACACTGCCCTTTTGTACGGCCGTATTTTCATTAGCAGCGCCCTCTGGGGGTAAACCTCCGCAACTGCGTAGATAACATTTAGGTATTTCTGCCCTCCACAATGAACGTCTTTGTGGCAACCTGTGGCTGTAGCCTAGATGGGGGTAGATACTCACATCCATGCCGTCAGATCCAGGGGTGCCAGAGGGGCCTGGGGAGCCGGGTTGGCCCTGAGGTCCAGGTGGACCTCTCTGAAAGAATGCAAAATTATGTTTAAAATAATATGAAATATATATCTTGCATTAGCTTAATACGATAAAGTAACGTACAATTAATTTTAATAGTGGATACAAAAGAGTTATAATTCCTAGCTTGAGTAAATACATATAGGATTATAGCATTATGGCATTGCCACTATATTATAGCAATTTGGTAAATAAAGTTCACAACATTAATTAATTGCACAAAGAAGGAACAACTTTCCCATGTCATTAAGTAGGCCTTCCGATAAATGTGACATAACCAAGTTGAATAACAACATGACAAAGTTAGCGTGCTGTTTTCATTTCCCATAATGAAACAAAACACGTTGGAAGTTGCTGATTGAAAGTAATTGATTAAATCTGAAGAAAATTAAGTGCAGCAGAGCATGTTTCCCGTGGTTGTCTATGGCACCAAAAATTAGGAACCAGCACACAAACAACAGAATTAATTAAGTGATGTTTAATGAGGAAAATAAGAAAATGGCGAGGTGGTGGGTGGGGGTACATTATTATTTGTTTCTATTACCCCACCCCTCCACCACTGTCCCTCCACACCCCAACCCACAGACACACACCACCCCACACCACCCCACTCCATCTCCATCTCCCACAGTGTTGGTGAAACTTAGACTCATTTCACTTCACTTCATTAATGATGAATCCAAGAATTACTTAATGTTTTGCAGGTCTTATTCAGGGTCAAACCCTTTAACGGGGTCTCAGATTGCAGATACATGTGATTCCGTGTGGCTCTTTAAGACATTCCTTGGCTGTCTCTGTTTGAATAGGGGCTTTCACACACAGGAGAAAGAGTGGTCTTGTGTACCTGTTTGAGTGTGTGTGCGTGTGCGTGTGTGTGTGGGTGCATGGGTACGTGTGTGCGTGTGTGTATGGGTGCGTGTGTGTGCCTGGGTGCCTGTGTGAACTGATTTCTAACTGTCATGGCTGCTGTCTTGCTGTTTCGTCAACGAAAAGTAAAAAAATAAATTCCTTGGCATTGTGCAATATCCCCAAAAATATAAGTAATTCCAGTGTTCCACTTTGAAACAAGTTCTTCAATTGAGCCTGAAACAAGTCCACAAGCCGTGGAGATCATATCACACGGACACAAAACTTTTCGTTATGCAGCAATCAGGTATCAAACGAAGCTTTCCCCATCCACTCATAATAATGTGAAACATGAACAATCCAGGCTTTGCCATGAAACTTTGAACACACATCTAACCCACTCAAACTTTCTGCACTGCAAAATGATCAATGTTCAACATGGCATTCGCATGGTCTCCACCGACATCAAGACGCACATCCACAACAATACAACCATTATAGTTTGCAAGTTAAACAAATGACCCCTTAAAACAAAAATACATTCATGGTCCCCTGGTTGTTCTCCAAGGGGCCACATCTCCCATCATCCAAACCCCCTACCACCATACATCTAACCCCCAGGTCGGGCCGGTCTGGTGGACCCAACCTCCCCAGGTCTGCACTCACCACTTGGGCCAGAGCCAGGCACAGGGTCTGCAGGATTACCCAGCCCGTCAACAAGGCAGAGAGCGTGGCCATGGTCCCACTCTGCTATACCTCTCTCCTCGGTGAAGTAAATCCGGTCCTGGTTCTCCTCTTTACAGTTCCCTTAAGCTCCTTCCCCGGGCAGGCTCTCTGCTACACTGTGGGGCCGCAAAACTGGCCGAAAAAAGAGAGGGGGGAGGGGTGGGGGCTAGAGGAGTCCGGCTCAGGAGAAGGAGTGCTCTCTTCTGGGGGAGAGAGATGGATGGATGGGGGCGGCTGGATGGATGGGTGGATGGATGGGTAGTGGGTGGATGGATGGAGGGGGCGTGGGCGGATGGATGAAAGGTAAGAAGAGGGAGGAAATCAGGGGAAATTCAGCGATGCTGAACTGTGCAGAACGGGTGCAACACACACACACACACACACACACACACACACACACACACACGCACACAAACTCTCTCAGACTTTCTCTCACACCCCCACACACCCCCCACACATTCTCTCTCTCTCTCTCTCTCTCTCTCTCTCTCTCTCTCTCTCTCTCTTTCTCTCTCTCACACGCAAACACAGGCGCACACGCAAGCTGGTCGAGGGAGGGGCATAGGCTCTAACTCTTATGAATGGGTTATTTTAGAAAGTGTGATTGGTGGATGATTCTTCTGTGCTTGGACAATAGCATGCTTATTATATAGGTTCAAGAAGCTGATTGGTTAAAGAAGATACTGAACTCCGCCCGGGTGCTGGGCTAGGGGAGAAAGGAGTGTGGAGGCAAGACCACCGAAAATCCATAACATGGTAATGGAGATAACTTGTGACTGTGTCTTAGACTTAATATTCAGATAAAAAAATCTGTAGGAAGGTTATTGAAGGATTGAAGGATATGGTATAAGATTATCTTTTAAGACTATTGATTGCAGAGCTATCATAGCAGATGAGAGATTTCACCACACTCATAATAAAGGGCCTAAAAACGGTTAAAACTGTGTTAAGGTATGAGTTCTGATATCTACTGACATCTGCCGGTTACAAATTGCAATAGCATTAACATTTTTATTGCAGCACTTTTCAGTTGAACCCTGCCTCAACCCTGATTGTATTAATATTGGATTTCTGCCTCTTAAAATCAACTAGCATCAAGGTAGGTGACTTTGCAACAAAATCAATGTTAATATCTTATCTTATTTTAAGATTTGAATAATAATTGCTAACATCAACAAAACTCATTGTGTAACTTCAAGGTGAGTTATCTAGAGAAATGTGGAGTCTATGCTGTCTATCTGTCTCTCACTGAGCCTGTTGCTCCTCTTTGAAAACTGTGTGCCCACATCCGGGCCAGCACTGGCATCGCTACAATGCAGAGTCATCTCGCCTCCACATCCAGCAGGTCCCTCATAAATCACCTGCTGGCTCTACAGCAATCTGTCCACCTGGCTGGGCAGCCCCAGGCCTCTGGGAGGACACAGTCTGCCAGGAAGCCCCTCATATCCACCAGGTGTGTCGGATGTGGGACGTGCCAGGGCCCAACCGTGCCAGGGCCCATCCTCCCACTGGTTAAAGCCTGGTCAGTGTATGTGCTTTGCACTTCCAGCCCGCACTTGGTGCTGTACTTGTTGCCCATCGGAGCCGGCCTTGGCGATCAACGTGATGGTTGATTCATCTGCTGTAGCCTGTCCACTGACACGCTGGTGCTGCTTGAACCTGGGGTACAGGTAAGTGTAACAGAGGTGAACACACTATGCACTCTGTGGAAGTGGATCATGGTGTCAGCGCCCATTGAACCACTGATCACGAATGAGAGGGTTTGGACACCCACGGGCATTGGGAGTGGTGCCAGAAGGGGGCAGAATCAGTTGTAGCTTAGAACAAAGCAGGCCACCCCTATCTGACGCCATGGTGCTGTGGATATTCCTTAGTGCTGGGGGCTGACCTGGGCTCTCGTGCTGCAGCAGAGCAGCACCTGGGTATGCCAGGTGCCTCCCTAAAATTGGACGGTGATCCAACACTGTCTGAAAAATGTACTTTTCCGCGGTCTGCATTTTTTGGCTCATTGAGGTCTGGCTTCCAGTTCTTGCTGTAGCAAGGGAATTATGTCTGTAAATGTTTGGTTGTTTATATTGACTGTGACAAAGTTACAAAATGATTTACGTCAAGAGAACATAACTCAATGCACACAATATTCGACAGGGAGACGCAGGAGATATAAGGAGGTAGCGTAGGGCTAAAATAAAATATTTAAGAACTTAAATTAAATGAGAAAATAATGAACTTATAGCGTCAAGGGTAAGAAGATAACTCGGGATGACATTGTTCGCAAGAAGACAGATGCAGGCCTTCCCTGAAGTTATTATCTTATAATACTCATTTATTTTAAAATACATGCAAAAGGTGAGGACTACACAACTATGAAAGTATAACGAGTCACATCGCTGGATAAGTAGAGTCTCAGAATATTAAATGGTCACTGAATTCTCATATCCTGTTTATGTGTAACGTTGGTGCTCTCTGCAGTCAAGAATTGGCACAACTCAACCTGTTGTACTCCATAGGGCAAAAACTCCCAGCTGTTTCCACCATATTCCGGTTTTAAAGAGAGGTTTAAGCTAAGTGGAACTTTCCGTTTTCCAGAGTAGGCCTATGCTGCATTCTACATGTTTCATGTGCTTTTACTATTTTACTTTATCAATGCTGATTTGTGTCACAGCCCACAGATGCCTTATGAAAATTTGAATCATTGTGGAGTGCAAAATACATATTTTAATATAGTTGATCAAATAAGTCATCCCACAAATCAGTTTTAAACACCCATTGACTGCGACTGTATGTCCCTTTTCCTGAGGAATACAACTTCCAATAATAATACATTATTATTAAGCATGTTTTTCGATTAAATGAC
Source organism: Gadus chalcogrammus (assembly GCF_026213295.1). Classification (NCBI taxonomy): domain Eukaryota; kingdom Metazoa; phylum Chordata; class Actinopteri; order Gadiformes; family Gadidae; genus Gadus; species Gadus chalcogrammus. The sequence goes on along the minus strand of NC_079433.1, from coordinate 12,057,507 downwards.
ATCTGTGTCCGTTAGTGATCTCTCTCGGATTGTAATCTCTCTATAGGCCCAGAACTGCTTGAACTGGGCACCTTCTTCACAGAGACTGGCTCTGTCTCCTCCAGCGGTACCTTCCTGGTCACTCTTTTGGCGGGAAAACGTGTTATGTTTTCGATTGAGCCCAGGGATGTGTCCCCATGGTCCGGTGTATTCCCTGTGTTGGAAGCAGTGCTCTCTCCATACGATTGGTTGGCTGGAGAAAGCGGTGGCCCAGAATCACAGAAGCTTGGATTGATCCCTGATTTGTTCGGTTGTTTCCATGGCCCACTTCAACCAAGGGACCAGACACCCTCGCAGAAGCCCCCCCCTCCCCCCTCAGTACTCAGGCCATAGTGAGGGACGCGAGGACTCTCAAGCAGAGCTGTCGTGTGCTTCTCTGTCGTCCTCTCATTCCCCTCTGTCCTCAACAGAGGTTTCGGTGAATGCCCAGTTTGAAAATTGTTGCTGTTGCCAAACCGTTCACCGTAGTGACAACAAATGTCCTCTCGCAGCACTCCAGGAAGCGGCAGGGGAGAAAAGGTCCATCTCTGAGGTGTCCTCCGCTCTGGGTGTGGTCACGCACGGGAGGGTGGTGCCCAGAGGAAAGGCCTGATGGAGGGAGACCCTTTAGAAGGTCAACGCTGTCTCTGCAGGCCATGGGCGATGGAAGCCAGTAGCAGGGTCTTTCAGGGACAGCAGGTCATTCCCCGAAGAGTGAAAGTCGAGAGAAAATACGATATATTATAGTAATTAGGAAAAATATGTGCAGCAAAAAAACGTAGTCTATGGTCTGACAGCGATATATTGTTTCACTTCTTATGACAAATGTACTTATTGTAAGTCGCTTTGGATAAAAGCGTCTGCTAAATGCCCTAAATTTAAATGTAAATGTAAAAGAGGTGAGGAGGAGGACCGTCATTATGCAACCAGAGGTTGAACCGGAGAGCAGGGTCTGGTCTTCCAACAGAAACTTTGCCATTTGTTTTTATCTGATCCTCTCACGACTCATTCACTAGTGCCCACTCTGTAATTGGACTGACATAAAAGTTGTCGTGGACCCTTTCAATCTTTCAAGTGTCCTGTGCGAACCTTCAACACTAAAGTTCAATAAGGCCAGGGTGGGAAGATTCAAGCTTATTTGCCCATAAAGGAAATCCTCATGATCAAAAACAATGAGGGAGGGTTTGCCTTTCCTGACCCGTTGTGACTATAGATCAATACCTCCATCTGTTGCTCTGATGCAAAATGGCATGGCATTCTGGGAGGGGATAGAATTTGCATCTAAAGTTTAAATTGGAAACTCAACAAAAAAACTGCTATATTTTTATACTAATTTTCTATCGCTTCAAAAAAAGAAAATATTGTGACGCTAGCCTCAACTTTATGAAGAACAGGTGACATGATCAATGATGAGGAAACGATATTTATCTTTAATATCCCTGTTGAATATGAGTAGACGAATAAAAACGGAACTGTCGCTTAATTTGTTAAATTGAAGTTTGCATTAAAAAAATTAACAACGGTTACACCTATAGGCAAAAACGTATCCACTTTGAAAACAACTGATCAAAGTTGACAGTGCTAAAATTGGTGAGCATGAAATGTATGCAATCAGCAAAGCCACAACGACTCCCCTTAAGAGAGCTGACAACGCCCCCTGTTGTCCTAGAATGTGAAGTACCTCCGTAGTATTCACCTGTTCATCTCCTCACAGCCGGTTCCTTGGAGGACTAGGAGTAGAATACCAAAGTGATGGCGGCCTGCCGTGATTTGATGTTGGAGAAAAAAGTGGCGTCGAGAGCAAAGGAGGAAGAAATGAAGAATAAGGGAAACAAGGCTTAGGTATGTACGCACACGCGCATGCGCACACACATACTGTAAATGTTGATGAGTGAGTGAATGTGTGTGGTGGCACCGAGCCAAGAACAGCAATCGAAACACATAACTTCTAGACACACAAAAGTTATTATTTGAATAAGAGAGTGTGTGTGTGTGTGTGTGTGTGTGTGTATGTGTGTGTGTGTGTGCGTGTGTTTGTGTGTGTGTGTGTGTGTGTGTGTGTGTGTGTGTGTGTGTGTGTGTGTGTGTGTGTGTGTGTGTGTGTGTGTGTGTGTGTGTGTGTGTGTGTGTGTGTGTGTGTGTGTGTGTGTGTTTGTGTGTTATTAGCTACAAATACAGGCGAAGTTGAAAATACATTAGCTGTTAATTTATAGGAATACCCTGGCATGTTTGAACATTAATCCATATAATTCTAATGGGATGATTTTGAAGTACCATCCCTTTAGAATATGTAAACATTAGAAGAAAAATATTCGATTGACTGACAATCACTATTGCACAGAAATTTCACAAAATCTTGTAAACCTACAAAACACTCTTTTGACCAGACCCAGATCTTGACCGGGAGGCTCTGGTGATGATCCTGACATTTCAGATTTATGTCAGCCCTTCAGCCTCCGGTTGACCCACTATCGCCTCCACATTGACAGGATCTTTTCTTGCAGATGCATGGAAAATCTGTAATGTTCTGTAATAGCACTCATTAAACCATTTGTGCCCAAACTGTCCTAATGTCAATCATTTTATGTTTTGTGCTTACATGCACGTATAACAATAAATAGCAAAGATGACATAATATAACCATTACCCTTTTACTGAGCATAATCAAGTTAAGCTGTTTCAAAAAAATCCCTTTACCCTACTCCTTGAGCCTCCCGAAATTTCTTTACACTTGTTGCTCAAACTTAATATTACCCTCCTCCTTGAGCCTCCCGAAATGCCTTGCGATATTGATTTCTCCCTTTCCCCCTGCAGACTGTTTTAGTTGTTTTACTTTCTTATGTTTTGTGTGTATGCTATGTGTGACTGTAGGCTACTACTGCCTGTCTTGGCCAGGACACTGGAAGAGATGTTCAATCTCAATGATAATCATTATTTTCAACTAACCAATAGTAGTTGCCGTGCATTTTAAAATGTCAATGCACTTCTCATCCCTGAATAACAGTAAAAGCTATTTAATAATTGATTTGCATGTACAGTATACTACTACACATTCCATTGTGTCACAAAAATAAGCACGTAAGCTGTAATATCCGCACACAGCCACAAGGGAAGCAGGACCAAACAAATAAGCTGTAATAACTGCTCATGGCCAAAAGATGGCAGCAACATCACACATATGATGAAGCCGAAGACGGGCTCTTAAAACCATAGCCAGTCAGAGCACGTCGGCCACGCATACTCCATATCTAAACAGAGAAGGACCCGATGAGGGGAGAGATTCTCGTCATTTGAATAAAACGACAGTGTTACTCCCTATGTTTAAATTGACAAATATCAACAGTGTTACCCCTTATGTTTTTTTTCATGACGACCAATAAAAAAAACGACAGTGTTACCCCTTATGTTTTTCTTCGTGATGACCAATAAAAAACAACAGTGTTACCCCTTATGTTTTTTTTCATGACGACCAATAAAAAACAACAGTGTTACCCCTTATGTTTTTTTTCGTGATGACCAATACAAAACAACAGTGTTACCCCTTATGTTTTTTTTCATAACGACCAAAGAAAAACAACAGTGTTACCCCTATGTTATATTTGATAAATATAGACAGTGTTACCCCTTATGTTTATTTGGTGACGGCCGATAAAAAACGACAGTGTTACCCCTCATGTTTCATTTGAATAAAACAACAGTGTTACCCCCTATGTTTTAATTGACAAACATCAACAGTGTTACCCCTTATGTTTTTTTTCATGACGACCAATTAAAAAACAACAGTGTTACCCCTAATGTTTTTTTTCAGGACGACCAATAAAAATAACAGTGTTACCCCTTACGTTTTTTTCATGACGAACAAAGAAAAACAACAGTGTTACCCCTTATGTTTTTTTTCATGACGACCAAAGAAAAACAACAGTGTTACCCCTTATGTTTTTTTTCATGACGACCAATAAAAAAACGACAGTGTTACCCCTTATGTTTTTCTTCGTGATGACCAATAAAAAACAACAGTGTTACCCCTTATGTTTTTTTGCGTGATGACCTATAAAAAACAACAGTGTTACCCCTTATGTTTTTTTTCATGACGACCAATAAAAAACAACAGTTTTACCCCTTATGTTTTTTTTCATGACGACCAATACAAAACAACAGTGTTACCCCTTATGTTTTTTTTCGTGATGACCTATAAAAAACAAGAGTGTTACCCCTTATGTTTTTTTTCATGACGACCAATAAAAAACAACAGTGTTACCCCTTATGTTTTTTTTCATGACGACCAATATAAAACAACAGTTTTATATTGGTCCATAAATATCGACAGTGTTACCCCTTATGTTTTTTTTCGTGATGACCAATAAAAAACAACAGTGTTACCCCTTATGTTTTTTTTCATGACGACCAATAAAAAACAACAGTGTTACCCCTTATGTTTCTTTTCATGACGACCAATATAAAACAACAGTGTTACCCCTTATGTTTTTTTTCATGACGACCAATAAAAAACAACAGTGTTACCCCTTATATTTTATTTGACAGAGACAACAGTGTTACCATTTATGTTTTTTTTCATGACGACCAATAAAAAACAACAGTGTTACCCCTTATGTTTTTTTTCATGACGACCAATAAAAAACAACAGTTTTACCCCTTATGTTTTTTTTCATGACGACCAATACAAAACAACAGTGTTACCCCTTATGTTTTTTTTCGTGATGACCTATAAAAAACAAGAGTGTTACCCCTTATGTTTTTTTTCATGACGACCAATAAAAAACAACAGTGTTACCCCTTATGTTTTTTTTCATGACGACCATATAAAACAACAGTTTTATATTGGTCCATAAATATCGACAGTGTTACCCCTTATGTTTTTTTTTCTTGATGACCAATAAAAAACAACAGTGTTACCCCTTATGTTTTTTTTCATGACGACCAATAAAAAACAACAGTGTTACCCCTTATGTTTCTTTTCATGACGACCAATATAAAACAACAGTGTTACCCCTTATGTTTTTTTTCATGACGACCAATAAAAAACAACAGTGTTACCCCTTATATTTTATTTGACAGAGACAACAGTGTTACCATTTATGTTTTTTTTCATGACGACCAATAAAAAACAACAGTGTTACCCCTTATGTTTTTTTTCATGACGACCAATAAAAAACAACAGTGTTAGACATCAACCGGACTTGAACCCCGGTCTCCAGGAGGAAAGCTTACAGCTCTCTCCACTTCCCACTGAGATTTATGTTGTTTCATTTGATAAAAACGACAGTGTTACCCTTTATGTTTCATTTGATAAAAACGACAGTGTTACCCCTTGTGTTTTTTTTCATGACGACCAAAGAAAAACAACAGTATTACCCCTGATGTTTTTATTCATGACGACCAATAAAATAACAACAGTGTTACCCCTTATGTTTTTTTTCATGACGACGAATACAAAACAACAGTGTTACCCCTTATGTTTTTTTTCATGACGACCAAAGAAAAACAACAGTGTTACCCCTTATGTTTTTTTTCGTAATGACCAATTAAAAACAACAGTGTTACCCCTCATGTTTTTTTTCATGACGACCAATAAAAAACAACAGTGTTACCCCTTATGTTTTTTTTCATGACGACCAATACAAAACAACAGTGTTACCCCTTATGTTTTTTTTCATGACGACCAAAGAAAAACAACAGTGTTACCCCTTATGTTTTTTTTCGTGATGACCAATAAAAAACAACAGTGTTACCCCTTATGTTTTTTTCATGACGACCGATACAAAACAACAGTGTTACCCCTTATGTTTTTTTTCATGACGACCAAAGAAAAACAACAGTGTTACCCCTTATGTTTTTTTTCGTGATGACCAATAAAAAACAACAGTGTTACCCCTTATGTTTTTTTTCATGACGACGAATATAAAACAACAGTGTTACCCCTTATGTTTTTTTTCGTGATGACCAATAAAAAACAACAGTGTTACCCCCTATGTTTTTTTTCATGACGACCAATACAAAACAACAGTGTTACCCCTTATTTTTTTTTCATGACGACCAATATAAAACAACAGTGTTACCCCTTATGTTTCTTTTCGTGATGACCTATAAAAAACAACAGTGTTACCCCCTATGTTTTTTTTCATGACGACCAATAAAAAACAACAGTGTTACCCCTTATGTTTTTTTTCATGACGACCAATACAAAACTACAGTGTTACCCCTCATGTTTTTTTTCATGACGACCAAAGAAAAACAACAGTGTTACCCCTTATGTTTTTTTTCGTGATGACCAAGAAAAAACAACAGTGTTACCCCTTATGTTTTTTTTCGAGATGACCTATAAAAAACCACATTGTTAACCCTTATGTTCTTTTTCATGACGACCAATAAAAAACAACAATGTTACCCCTTATGTTTTTTTTCATGACGACCAAAGAAAAACAACAGTGTTACCCCTTATGTTTTTTTTTCATGACGACCAAAGAAAAACAACAGTGTTACCCGTTATGTTTTTTTTCAAGATGACCTATAAAAAACAACAGTTTTTTATAGGTCTTATGTTTTCTTTCATGACGACCAATAAAAAACAACAGTGTTACCCCTTATGTTTTTTTTCATGACGACCAATATAAAACAACAGTGTTACCCCTTATGTTTTTTTTCATGACGACCAAAGAAAAAACAACAGTGTTACCCCTTATGTTTTTTTTCATGACGACCAATAAAAAACAACAGTGTTACCCCTTATGTTTTTTTTCATGACGACCAATATAAAACAACAGGTTTACCCCTTATGTTTTTTTTCGTGATGACCAATAAAAAACAACAGTGTTACCCCTTATGTTTTTTTTCGTGATGACCTATAAAAAACAACAGTGTTATCCCTCATGTTTTTTTCCATGTTGACCAATAAAATTAGACAATTCTACCCCTGTCAACGTTTTTGCGGGGATTTGAACCTGAGCTGTTTAGAGTGTTAACCTCCGAACTTAACAATGCACCATGCAGACAACGAACAAATTCATCACAACGGTTATACTTGACTTTAAAATTCGCATGAAATAGAAATAAGAGTCTTCCAAATGAGGACATCAACCAGACTTGAACCCCGGTCTCCAGGGGGGTAGCGCAGAGCTCTCTCCACTTCCCACCGAGATTTGTAATTTAAATACGTCTGAGGTTATATATGACAATAGACATGATAGCATTGGGTTTAAAATTAAAGATATTGTGTTTTCCACAGAAATTGAGCCGCGGTCTCCAGTGGGTTAGGCAGAGTGCACTCCACTGCACCACTGAGGCGATGACAATACACAAAAATCTATCATCAATAAAGAGGATGTACATGACATTAAAATGTATGTGTGTGCTTCTATTATTTCCCTTATGTTTTTTTTCATGACGACAACTAAAAAGCGACAGTGTTACCCCTTATATTTTATTTGACAAAGACAACAGTGTTACCCTTTATGTTTTTTTTCATGACGACCAATAAAAAACAACAGTGTTACCCCTTATATTTTATTTCACAAAGACAACAGTGTTACCCTCTATGTTTTTTTTCATGACGACCAATAAAAAACAACAGTGTTACCCCTTATGTTTTTTTTCATGACGAACCAATATAAAACAACAGTGTTACCCCTTATGTTTTTTTTCGTGATGACCAATAAAAAACAACAGTGTTACCCCTCATGTTTTTTTTCGGGATGACCTATAAAAAACAACAGTGTTACCCCTTATGTTTTTTTTCATGACGACCAATAAAAAACAACAGTGTTACCCCTTATGTTTCTTTTCGTGATGACCTATAAAAAACAACAGTGTTACCCCTTATGTTTTTTTTCGTGATGAACTATAAAAAACAACAGTGTTACCCCTTATGTTTTTTTTCGTGATGACCTATAAAAAACAACAGTGTTACCCCTTATGTTTTTTTTCATGACGACCAATAAAAAACAAGTGTTAACCCTTATGTTTTTTTTCATGACGACCAATATAAAACAACAGTGTTACCCCTTATGTTTTTTTTCATGACGACCAAAGAAAAACAACAGTGTTACCCCTTATGTTTTTTTTCGTGATGACCAATAAAAAACAACAGTGTTACCCCTTATGTTTTTTTTCATGACGACCAATAAAAAACAACAGTGTTACCCCTCATGTTTTTTTTCATGACGACCAATAAAAAACAACAGTGTTACCCCTTATGTTTTTTTTCGTGATGACCTATAAAAAACAACAGTGTTATCCCTCATGTTTTTTCCATGTTGACCAATAAAATTAGACAATTCTACCCCTGTCAACGTTTTTGCGGGGATTTGAACCTGAGCTGTTTAGAGTGTTAACCTCCGAACTTAACAATGCACCATGCAGACAACGAACAAATTCATCACAACGGTTATACTTGACTTTATAATTCGCATGAAATAGAAATATGAGTCTTCCAAATGAGGACATCAACCAGACTTGAACCCCGGTCTCCAGGGGGGTAGCGCAGAGCTCTCTCCACTTCCCACCGAGATTTGTAATTTAAATACGTCTGAGGTTATATATGACAATAGACATGATAGCATTGGGTTTAAAATTAAAGATATTGTGTTTTCCACAGAAATTGAGCCGCGGTCTCCAGTGGGTTAGGCAGAGTGCACTCCACTGCACCACTGAGGCGATGACAATACACAAAAATCTATCATCAATAAAGAGGATGTACATGACATTAAAATGTATGTGTGTGCTTCTATTATTTCCCTTATGTTTTTTTTCATGACGACAACTAAAAAGAGACAGTGTTACCCCTTATATTTTATTTGACAAAGACAACAGTGTTACCCTTTATGTTTTTTTTCATGACGACCAATAAAAAACAACAGTGTTACCCCTTATATTTTATTTCACAAAGACAACAGTGTTACCCTTTATGTTTTTTTTCATGACGACCAATAAAAAACAACAGTGTTACCCCTTATGTTTTTTTTCATGACGAACCAATATAAAACAACAGTGTTACCCCTTATGTTTTTTTTCGTGATGACCAATAAAAAAAAAAAGTGTTACCCCTTATGTTTTTTTTCGGGATGACCTATAAAAAACAACAGTGTTACCCCTTATGTTTTTTTTCATGACGACCAATAAAAAACAACAGTGTTACCCCTTATGTTTCTTTTCGTGATGACCTATAAAAAACAACAGTGTTACCCCTTATGTTTTTTTTCATGACGACCAATAAAAAACAACAGTGTTACCCCTTATGTTTTTTTTTCGTGATGACCTATAAAAAACAACAGTGTTACCCCTTATGTTTTTTTTCATGACGACCAATAAAAAACAAGTGTTAACCCTTATGTTTTTTTTCATGACGACCAATATAAAACAACAGTGTTACCCCTTATGTTTTTTTTCATGACGACCAAAGAAAAACAACAGTGTTACCCCTTATGTTTTTTTTCGTGATGACCAATAAAAACAACAGTGTTACCCCTTATGTTTTTTTTTCATGACGACCAATAAAAAACAACAGTGTTACCCCTTATGTTTTTTTTCATGACGACCAATAAAAAACAACAGTGTTACCCCTTATGTTTTTTTTCATGATAACCTATAAAAAACAACAGTGTTACCCCTTATGTTTTTTTTTCGTGATGACCAATAAAAAACAACAGTGTTACCCCTCATGTTTTTTCCATGTTGACCAATACAATTAGACAATTCTACCCCTGACAACGTTTTTGCGGGAATTCAAATCTGAGCTGTTTAGAGCGTTAACCTCCGAACTTATCAATGCACCATGCAGACAATGAACAAATTCATCACAACGGTTATACTTGTCTTTATAATTCGCATGAAATAGAAATAAGAGTCTTCCAACTGAGGACATCAACCAGACTTGAACCCCGGTCTCCAGGGGGTTAGCTCAGAGCTCTCTCCACTTCCCACCGAGATTTATAATTTAAATACGTCTGAGGTTATCTATGACAATAGATATGATAGCATTAGGTTTAAAATTAAAGATTTTGTGATTTCCACAGAAATTGAGCGGCGGTCTCCAGTGGGTTAGGCAGAGTGCACTCCACTGCACCACTGAGGCGATGACAACACACAAAAATCAATCATCAATAAAGAGGATGTACATGACATTAAAATGTATGTGTGTGCTTCTATTATTTCCCTTATGTTTTTTTTCATGACGACAACTAAAAAGCGACATTGTTACCCCTTATATTTTATTTGACAAAGACAACAGTGTTACCCTTTATGTTTTTTTTCATGACGACCAATAAAAAACAAAAGTGTTACCCCTTATATTTTATTTGACAAAGACAACAGTGTTACCCTTTATGTTTTTTTTCATGACGACCAATAAAAAACAACAGTGTTACCCCTTATGTTTTTTTTCATGACGAACCAATATAAAACAACAGTGTTACCCCTTATGTTTTTTTTCGTGATGACCAATAAAAAACAACAGTGTTACCCCTTATGTTTTTTTTCGGGATGACCTATAAAAAACAACAGTGTTACCCCTTATGTTTTTTTTCATGACGACCAATAAAAAAAAAAAGTGTTACCCCTTATGTTTTTTTTCGGGATGACCTATAAAAAACAACAGTGTTACCCCTTATGTTTTTTTTCATGACGACCAATAAAAAACAACAGTGTTACCCCTTATGTTTCTTTTCGTGATGACCTATAAAAAACAACAGTGTTACCCCTTATGTTTTTTTTCATGACGACCAATAAAAAACAACAGTGTTACCCCTTATGTTTTTTTTCGTGATGAACTATAAAAAACAACAGTGTTACCCCTTATGTTTTTTTTCGTGATGACCTATAAAAAACAACAGTGTTACCCCTTATGTTTTTTTTCATGACGACCAATAAAAAACAAGTGTTAACCCTTATGTTTTTTTTCATGACGACCAATATAAAACAACAGTGTTACCCCTTATGTTTTTTTTCATGACGACCAAAGAAAAACAACAGTGTTACCCCTTATGTTTTTTTTTGTGATGACCAATAAAAAACAACAGTGTTACCCCTTATGTTTTTTTTCATGACGACCAATAAAAAACAACAGTGTTACCCCTTATGTTTTTTTTCATGACGACCAATAAAAAACAACAGTGTTACCCCTTATGTTTTTTTTCATGATAACCTATAAAAAACAACAGTGTTACCCTTATGTTTTTTTTCGTGATGACCAATAAAAAACAACAGTGTTACCCCTCATGTTTTTTCCATGTTGACCAATACAATTAGACAATTCTACCCCTGTCAACGTTTTTGCAGGGATTCGAATCTGAGCTGTTTAGAGTGTTAACCTCCGAACTTATCAATGCACCATGCAGACAATGAACAAATTCATCACAACGGTTATACTTGTCTTTATAATTCGCATTAAATAGAAATAAGAGTCTTCCAACTGAGGACATCAACCAGACTTGAACCCCGGTCTCCAGGGGGTTAGCTCAGAGCTCTCTCCACTTCCCACCGAGATTTATAATTTAAATACGGCTGAGGTTATCTATGACAATAGACATGATAGCATTAGGTTTAAAATTAAAGATTTTGTGATTTCCACAGAAATTGAGCGGCGGTCTCCAGTGGGTTAGGCAGAGTGCACTCCACTGCACCACTGAGGCGATGACAACACACAAAAATCAATCATCAATAAAGAGGATGTACATGACATTAAAATGTATGTGTGTGCTTCTATTATTTCCCTTATGTTTTTTTTCATGACGACAACTAAAAAGCGACAGTGTTACCCCTTATATTTTATTTGACAAAGACAACAGTGTTACCCTTTATGTTTTTTTTCATGACGACCAATAAAAAACAAAAGTGTTACCCCTTATATTTTATTTGACAAAGACAACAGTGTTACCCTTTATGTTTTTTTTCATGACGACCAATAAAAAACAACAGTGTTACCCCTTATGTTTTTTTTCATGACGAACCAATATAAAACAACAGTGTTACCCCTTATGTTTTTTTTCGTGATGACCAATAAAAAACAACAGTGTTACCCCTTATGTTTTTTTTCGGGATGACCTATAAAAAACAACAGTGTTACCCCTTATGTTTTTTTTCATGACGACCAATATAAAACAAGTGTTACCCCTTATGTTTTTTTTCGTGATGACCAATAAAAAACAACAGTGTTACCCCTTATGTTTCTTTTCGTGATGACCTATAAAAAACAACAGTGTTACCCCTTATGTTTTTTTTCGTGATGACCTATAAAAAACAACAGTGTTACCCCTTATGTTTTTTTTCCTGACGACCAATAAAAAACAAGTGTTAACCCTTATGTTTTTTTTCATGACGACCAATATAAAACAACAGTGTTACCCCTTATGTTTTTTTTCATGACGACCAAAGAAAAACAACAGTGTTACCCCTTATGTTTTTTTTCGTGATGACCAATAAAAAACAACAGTGTTACCCCTTATGTTTTTTTTCATGACGACCAATAAAAAACAACAGTGTTACCCCTTATGTTTTTTTTCATGACGACCAATAAAAAACAACAGTGTTACCCCTTATGTTTTTTTTCGTGATGACCTATAAAAAACAACAGTGTTATCCCTCATGTTTTTTCCATGTTGACCAATAAAATTAGACAATTCTACCCCTGTCAACGTTTTTGCAGGGATTTGAACCTGCGCTGTTTAGAGTGTTAACCTCCGAACTTAACAATGCACCATGCAGACAACGAACAAATTCATCACAACGGTTATACTTGACTTTATAATTCGCATGAAATAGAAATAAGAGTCTTCCAAATGAGGACATCAACCAGACTTGAACCCCAGTCTCCAGGGGGGTAGCGCAGAGCTCTCTCCACTTCCCACCGAGATTTGTAAGTTAAATACGTCTGAGGTTATATATGACAATAGACATGATAGCATTGGGTTTAAAATTAAAGATATTGTGTTTTCTACAGAAATTGAGCCGCGGTCTCCAGTGGGTTAGGCAGAGTGCACTCCACTGCACCACTGAGGCGATGACAATACACAAAAATCTATCATCAATAAAGAGGATGTACATGACATTAAAATGTATGTGTGTGCTTCTATTATTTCCCTTATGTTTTTTTTCATGACGACAACTAAAAAGCGACAGTGTTACCCCTTATATTTTATTTGACAAAGACAACAGTGTTACCCTTTATGTTTTTTTTCATGACGACCAATAAAAAACAACAGTGTTACCCCTTATATTTTATTTCACAAAGACAACAGTGTTACCCTTTATGTTTTTTTTCATGACGACCAATAAAAAACAACAGTGTTACCCCTTATGATTTTTTTCATGACGAACCAATATAAAACAACAGTGTTACCCCTTATGTTTTTTTTCGTGATGACCAATAAAAAAAAAAAGTGTTACCCCTTATGTTTCTTTTCGGGATGACCTATAAAAAACAACAGTGTTACCCCTTATGTTTTTTTTCATGACGACCAATAAAAAACAACAGTGTTACCCCTTATGTTTTTTTTTCGTGATGAACTATAAAAAACAACAGTGTTACCCCTTATGTTTTTTTTCGTGATGACCTATAAAAAACAACAGTGTTACCCCTTATGTTTTTTTTCATGACGACCAATAAAAAACAAGTGTTAACCCTTATGTTTTTTTTCATGACGACCAATATAAAACAACAGTGTTACCCCTTATGTTTTTTTTCATGACGACCAAAGAAAAACAACAGTGTTACCCCTTATGTTTTTTTTCGTGATGACCAATAAAAAACAACAGTGTTACCCCTTATGTTTTTTTTCATGACGACCAATAAAAAACAACAGTGTTACCCCTTATGTTTTTTTTCATGACGACCAATAAAAAACAACAGTGTTACCCCTTATGTTTTTTTTCATGATAACCTATAAAAAACAACAGTGTTACCCCTTATGTTTTTTTTCGTGATGACCAATAAAAAACAACAGTGTTACCCCTCATGTTTTTTCCATGTTGACCAATACAATTAGACAATTCTACCCCTGTCAACGTTTTTTCGGGGATTCGAATCTGAGCTGTTTAGAGTGTTAACCTCCGAACTTATCAATGCACCATGCAGACAATGAACAAATTCATCACAACGGTTATACTTGTCTTTATAATTCGCATGAAATAGAAATAAGAGTCTTCCAACTGAGGACATCAACCAGACTTGAACCCCGGTCTCCAGGGGGTTAGCTCAGAGCTCTCTCCACTTCCCACCGAGATTTGTAATTTAAATACGTCTGAGGTTATCTATGACAATAGACATGATAGCATTAGGTTTAAAATTAAAGATTTTGTGATTTCCACAGAAATTGAGCGGCGGTCTCCAGTGGGTTAGGCAGAGTGCACTCCACTGCACCACTGAGGCGATGACAACACACAAAAATCAATCATCAATAAAGAGGATGTACATGACATTAAAATGTATGTGTGTGCTTCTATTATTTCCCTTATGTTTTTTTTCATGACGACAACTAAAAAGCGACAGTGTTACCCCTTATATTTTATTTGACAAAGACAACAGTGTTACCCTTTATGTTTTTTTTCATGACGACCAATAAAAAACAAAAGTGTTACCCCTTATATTTTATTTGACAAAGACAACAGTGTTACCCTTTATGTTTTTTTTCATGACGACCAATAAAAAACAACAGTGTTACCCCTTATGTTTTTTTTCATGACGAACCAATATAAAACAACAGTGTTACCCCTTATGTTTTTTTTCGTGATGACCAATAAAAAACAACAGTGTTACCCCTTATGTTTTTTTTCGGGATGACCTATAAAAAACAACAGTGTTACCCCTTATGTTTTTTTTCATGACGACCAATATAAAACAAGTGTTACCCCTTATGTTTTTTTTCGTGATGACCAATAAAAAACAACAGTGTTACCCCTTATGTTTCTTTTCGTGATGACCTATAAAAAACAACAGTGTTACCCCTTATGTTTTTTTTCATGACGACCAAAGAAAAACAACAGTGTTACCCCTTATGTTTTTTTTCGTGATGACCAATTAAAAACAACAGTGTTACCCCTTATGTTTTTTTTCATGACGACCAATAAAAAACAACAGTGTTACCCCTTAGGTTTTTTTTCATGACGACCAATACAAAACAACAGTGTTACCCCTTATGTTTTTTTTCATGACGACCAAAGAAAAACAACAGTGTTATCCCTTATGTTTTTTTTCGTGATGACCCATAAAAAACAACAGTGTTACCCCTTATGTTCTTTTTCATAACGACCAATACAAAACAACAGTGTTACCCCTTATGTTTTTTTTCATGACGACCAAAGAAAAACAACAGTGTTACCCCTTATGTTTTTTTTCGTGATGAACAATAAAAAACAACAGTGTTACCCCTTATGTTTTTTTTCATGACGACCAACATAAAACATCAGTGTTACCCCTTATGTTTTTTTTCGTGATGAACAATAAAAAACAACAGTGTTACCCCCGATGTTTTTTTTCATGACGACCAATACAAAACAACAGTGTTACCCCTTATGTTTTTTTTCATGACGACCAAAGAAAAACAACAGTGTTACCCCTTATGTTTTTTTTTCGTGATGACCTATAAAAAACCACAGTGTTACCCCTTATGATTTTTTTCGTGATGACCTATAAAAAACAACAGTGTTACCCCTTATGTTTTTTTTCGAGATGACCTCTAAAAAACAACAGTGTTACCCCTTATGTTTTTTTTCATGACGACCAATAAAAGACATCAGTGTTACCCCTTATGTTTTTTTAAATGACGGCCAAAGAAAAACAACAGTGTTACCCCTTATGTTTTTTTTCATGACGACCAAAGAAAAACAACAGTGTTACCCCTTATGTTTTTTTTCATGACGACCAAAGAAAAAGAACAGTGTTACCCCCTATGTTTTTTTTCGTGATGACCTATAAAAAACAACAGTGTTACCCCTTATGTTTTTTTTCGTGATGACCTATAAAAAACAACAGTGTTACCCCTTATGTTTTTTTTCATGACGACCAATAAAAAACAACAGTGTTACCCCTTATGTTTTTTTTCATGACGACCAATATAAAACAGCAGTGTTACCCCTTATGTTTTTTTTCGTGATGACCAATAAAAAACAACAGTGTTACCCCTTATGTTTTTTTTCGTGATGACCTATAAAAAACAACAGTGTTACCCCTCATGTTTTTTCCATGTTGACCAATAAAATTAGACAATTCTACCCCTGTCAACGTTTTTGCAGGGATTCGAACTTGAGCTGTTTAGAGTGTTAACCTCCGAAATTAACAATGCACCATGCAGACAACAAACAAATTCATCACAACGGTTATACTTGACTTTATAATTCGCATGAAATAGAAATAAGAGTCTTCCAAATGAGGACATCAACCAGACTTGAACCACGGTCTCCAGGGGGTTAGCTCAGAGCTCTCTCCACTTCCCACCGAGATTTGTAATTTAAATTCGTCTGAGGTTATATATGACAACAGTGTTACCCCTTATGTTTCTTATGTTTCGTATGTTTCTTTTCGTGATGACCTATAAAAAACAACAGTGTTGCCCCTTATGTTTTTTTTCGTGATGACCTATAAAAAACAACAGTGTTACCCCTTATGTTTTTTTTCATGACGACATGATAGCATTGGGTTTAAAATTAAAGATATTGTGTTTTCCACAGAAATTGAGCCGCGGTCTCCAGTGGGTTAGGCAGAGTGCACTCCACTGCACCACTGAGGCGATGACAATACACAAAAATCTATCATCAATAAAGAGGATGTACATGACATTAAAATGTATGTGTGTGCTTCTATTATTTCCCTTATTTTTTTTTTCATGACGACAACTAAAAAGCGACAGTGTTACCCCTTATATTTTATTTGACAAAGACAACAGTGTTACCCTTTATGTTTTTTTTCATGACGACCAATAAAAAACAACAGTGTTACCCCTTATATTTTATTTGACAAAGACAACAGTGTTACCCTTTATGTTTTTTTTCATGTCGACCAATAAAAAACAACAGAGGTACCCCTTATGTTTTTTTTCATGACGAACCAATATAAAACAACAGTGTTACCCCTTATGTTTTTTTTCGTGATGACCAATAAAAAACAACAGTGTTACCCCTTATGTTTTTTTTCGGGATGACCTATAAAAAACAACAGTGTTACCCCTTATGTTTTTTTTCATGACGACCAATATAAAACAACAGTGTTACCCCTTATGTTTTTTTTCGTGATGACCAATAAAAAACAACAGTGTTACCCCTTATGTTTCTTTTCGTGATGACCTATAAAAAACAACAGTGTTACCCCTTATGTTTTTTTTCATGACGACCAATACAAAACAACAGTGTTACCCCTTATGTTTTTTTTCATGACGACCAAAGAAAAAAAACAGTGTTACCCCTTATGTTTTTTTTCGTGATGACCAATAAAAAACAACAGTGTTACCCATTATGTTTTTTTTCGTGATGACCTATAAAAAACAACAGTGTTGCCCCTTATGTTTTTTTTCGTGATGACCTATAAAAAACAACAGTGTTACCCCTTATGTTTTTTTTCATGACGACCAATAAAAAACAACATTGTTAACCCTTATGTTTTTTTTCATGACGACCAATATAAAACAACAGTGTTACCCCTTAGGTTTTTTTTCGTGATGACCAATAAAAAACAACAGTGTTACCCCTTATGTTTTTTTTCATGACGACCAATATAAAACAACAGTGTTACCCCTTATGTTTTTTTTCGTGATGACCAATAAAAAACAACAGTGTTACCCCTTATGTTTTTTTGCGTGATGACCTATAAAAAACAACAGTGTTACCCCTTATGTTTTTTTTCGTGACGACCTATAAAAAACAACATTGTTACCCCTCATGTTTTTTTTCATGACGACCAATAAAAAACAACAGTGTTACCCCTTATGTTTTTTTTCATGACGACCAATATAAAACAACAGTGTTACCCCTTATGTTTTTTTTCGTGATGACCAATATAAAACAACAGTGTTACCCCTTACGTTTTTTTTCGTGATGACCAATAAAAAACAACAGTGTTACCCCTTATGTTTTTTTTCATGACGACCAATAAAAAACAACAGTGTTACCCCTTATGTTTTTTTTCATGACGGCCAAAGAAAAACAACAGTGCTACCCCCTATGTTATATTTGATAAATATCGACAGTGTTACCCCTTATGTTTATTTCGTGACGGCCGATAAAAAACGACAGTGTTACCCCTGATGGTTTTTTTCATGACGACCAAAGAAAAACGACAGTGTCACCCCTCATGTTTCATTTGAATAAAACGACAGTGTTACCCCCTATGTTTTAATTGACAAATATCAACAGTATTACCCCTTATGTTTTTTTTCATGACGACCAAAGAAAAACAACAGTGTTACCCCCTCACACACACACACACACACACACACACACCTCAATGTCTTCCTAAAAATCTAAGGTGAAGAGCAGGGGATACTTTTCTTCTTCATCATTTGAAAAACTTAACCTTTCCAGGAGCTCCTGCTGTTCTGTTGCGTCCATTTTCTGAAACAAGGGCTCGACCATCATCCCCCTGAGCAAAACTGCATTCTGACGCAGCCAGGCAACTCCAGCCACGATGTTGTCAATTGGCCCTTGTTTATTGGAAAATGAAATACCACCAAGTTGGAATCATTTTATATTCAATTATATTATTTTTGCAACCAGTTAGTTACTTAAACTAAGATGTTAGGCAGTGGAATTTGCATTTGCTGGATGGTTTTATAACCAGTGGTCCATTTTACTTGTATTTCTTTTTTAATTTTCTTCTTTCCTCACCGTATTCCTCTCTTGTTAACACTACAATATTCCTCCCTGTTCCTTCACTTTGTTTTTGTTTTTCAAGTTGGATACACACACACACAATCTTGTTGTCTCACCCATTGTTTAATAAAAAAAATAATATTTCATTCATCCAACATTCATTTGTTATTCTTTAATATATGTGATACTCTGTGTATGGCTTAGTCTTAAAAGTATCATGGTTGTCTGGTCAGCTCCTGTCTCATCAGAAGTTGGCTGGAAACTAAATGTTAAATGGACTGTTGCTACTCTGCTTTCTCAATCGCTCTGACCACGGGTAAGTGAATCGGAATTACAAGCAAAATCAAGAAAATCCAATAGTCCAGTTGCGCAAAAATGAACATCTCGAATCGTCTTTGAACACATTTAGTAAGGTTTAGCCACTAAAGTCTGTAGCCTAGTGCTACCCATACTACCACGAACGTGAAGCCTTCCCTCAAACTTAAAAACGGATCTAAGTAGCTTGCAGTTGTCACCCTACCACTCCAAATATGTAAAACGGACATTTAGAAATATGCAACAATAGTCAGAAAAGTACTTGGGTATTTGTTTTTTAATTTATATTTACCATTCAATATTGCAATCGCTGCTGTCAGTCCCATTGAAGAACACGGCAGCGTGGCGGGTTTTGGAACTATACAGGCTTACATGAACCACGTGACAACCCTGCCGGCGAGATCAGAGTGTCGCAACTCTTCTCTCTCTATGGCTCAGCTGTAGGCATGCTGGTAGAAGTGGACATCGTCACTCAACTCGGTCCTCTGAATGAACTGCAATGCCTGACTTTGTGCACAGGGCCTGCTCTTTGTCCCACATCTCCCCCCATGAGTTGTCATTCTGCTTTTCTTCCAGGGATGAGATAACTGACTCAATCAGACTCAATGCAGATGCAAAGGCCCGCAAAATATGGGAAAGGAACTTCATAGTGTGGAACGATTCCTCAACAAAAATGAGCTGCAGAGCAAACTCCTCAACCAGCTGAGCCTTGATAGATTTCGCCTCTGTTCTTCTCTTAGCCCCGGCAGCTTGATCACATCGGTCACTGTACTGAGGATCCCGGGCAGTGATTTTTTTAAAGGCACACAATATACGACCAATAACAATATATTGGCAACCCACCGGGTGGCCGTTTTTCTTTTCAATTCAACCGTTTTTTCTGTCGGTTCGAGTTCAACTTGCTTCTTGCTTTCGTGCACCACAGAGCCGAAAAAAAAAGTATGGAGCATCTGCACAACCAGAAAGACTTCCTCGCTGGTTCGACATTGCTGACACAGTCCACTAAAACTAAGTTTAGACGATGGGCATGGCAGTGAACATATACAGCCTTACGCACCGCTCTCCGAAACCTCTCCTGAACACCATTATTGCCCCCCGACATAACGGCAGCGCCGTCATAACACTACGCGATGCACTTGTGGTAGTCGATGTTGCACTTGCTCAGGGTTTCTTTAATTAGGATCAACAGTGATCGTGCGTCCAGGGCATTGGCAAAATGGTGAAATGAAGGAATGCCTCCTGGATTTCGTTCTGAAGCATGTACCGCACCACCATAAACACCTGTTCCTTCTTGCTTATGTCCTTACTCTCATCGACCATAAGGGCAAAAACATCCCATTGTCCCGTACTTCGCAACTGATTTGATCCCTTGTCATATTGGCCATCAACTCAATGATCTCAGGGGATGGGAGTCATGGGAGCCGGCTCACTGGGCGAAGCGTTATTATGTTCGTCGTCTTTGTCCAGTTGCTGCTGACAGGATGGCTCGGTGGGAGACAGCGGGAGAGGTTCTTCTCCTAAAAAATCTAAATCGTTTTCTCAGATTCCTCGGGTCCACGTTTTTTGCCTTTATTTTCTATATTTTCTGCATGTTTTCTTTAACTTATCTATTATTTTATTTTTTTAACTGTATGACAATGTTTATATGTTAAGCACTTTGAGTCTGCCGTGTGCATGAAAAGTGCTACATAAATAAAGTTGCCTTGCCTTGCCTATCTGTCATCGGCACCACTCTAATTTATCTCCATTCATTTGTGTTATTTTATTTTTGAACTGGAAACTCCGGTAGGCTATTATTAGATTAGGCTGTTATTCTAACTGTCGCTAGGGAACGTTTAGACCCGTTTGCAATTTGGCGGTGGTGCCTCTGTGGTGTTCCTCGAGGCGGTGGTGCCTCGTGGCAGCTGGCAGGCGGGGCTCCGGTGGGAGACAATCGCGGGAAAGAATCCCTTTCTCCTCCTTGTCGCGGTTCATGTACTTCAGGGAGTCAAAGCCAAAGTTTCTTCCCCCCAATTCCTTCTCAACCATGGCTGAGATAACCCCCACTATGAGTCTCTTTGTGGAAATACCAGAGACGTCAGAGAGTATTCGACGTGTTATGCGCCATAACACCAACAGCAGAACAGTTATCCAAATAATAGGCGTAGCTCATTGTCTCATTAGTGGGCCAAATTCTCTGGGTGGGCAAAGCAGAGAAAGAGAGGTAACATGTCCCCGTATGACGACTAGGGTTGAGCACCGAAACTCGTAACCGGTTGAAACGAGATTGAATAAGAACGCACCTTTCGGTGCCTCATAACGGGGCCTGAGTAAGTCGTGTAATTTAATGGCAACCGTAAATCTTGCATATCAAGCAGGCTAGCAAACACCGTTGCCATTCAACTCAGTGTCCGCTGTCTTTCTGCTTAATGTGAAACTCATAACAAGTCGTGCATGTATGCAAGTGTGTGCAGTTTCGTTTTTTTAAGTACCGGTTCGAGAACCGTTTTAGCCGTAGAGAGTAGGCACCGGTATTGGATAAAACCCAAATGATACCCAACCCTAATGACGAGATACAGGGAAAAATTCCAAATCTGCGCATCTCAGCTCTGTTTTTTCAAAGGCAGAGCAGAGGGGTATCCCATCAACCAAGTTAAAGGCAAAGCCGGGCTTATTTCGCTTAGCATCACTACTTTCAGCTAGAGTTGCGTTCCATCAACGTGGCTTTAGGGAATCTCCGCTAAGTAACCATGGCAATTTATCTGACCAAACTAACCTGTTTCAGAGAAGTCCCATCGGTCGGCAAAAAGTGTACCATCAGAAGGTTCCGCCAAGCCTAGTCCTCACGATTTTATAAATGCACATATATGAAGTACAAACAGCGTATATTTGCACTAAGGGTCTAAGATAATGATCTCAATAAAAATAATTAGATAAATTGCTATCTATTGTTATCGTGGATATTTTCTCAACACATTATCATAGAATCCCATGCATTCTATTAATATTGTGAAAAAGTTGTTGGGTGAGTGGTCTAGCATCTGTCCTGTAGTAAGGGTGACCCAAGTTTGCGTCCTGGGTACGTCATTAAATTCTTGCCATTGGCTTATTTTTGTAATTTCCTTTATATCAAAGAAATTAGGCCTAACAATTGACTTTTCATAGGAAATTGAAGAAGATTATATTTTGTGAATGCCTCAGCATTCACAAAATATATTCTTCTTCAATTTCCTTCAAATGCACTTTTTCACCTATTCAATTCACATTATAAAATGTAAGGCTTGAATTGGAACCGACGGCTTCTACTTAAAAATAAAATACAGGGGTTCAAGGCTAACATTTTCAACTGGTGGCACTTGTGGCACTCACTTTTGAATTTGGCGGCACACTAACATATTTGGTTGCACCCTTTACATTAGATGTGAAAACTACTGTTACTTATCATACTGATAAGTCTGCCCATCATACTATTAGCACTATAATTTATCATTCTATCTCAACTACTGGGATTTATGATATTAATCCTACATCGTCTACCTGTAATACGAATACTTCAACATACTGTTAGACCTCTGATCAAACTATCACTTTTTTAACCATTTTACGTTAAAAAGATGTTTATAATATGCTTACTCCATTCGGCTTCATCTTTTCATATGTTTGCTCCTCTGTTCTTCTCAAGGTCAAACGATTCATTAAGAAGGTATTCAATTTGGCAATTACAGTACACATGATTTCCATAATACAAACTAAATTAAGAAGCTTACTAATTTAACCCCTAACGCTAACTTTTAAAGTGATTTATTGAAATACTAGCTGTCGGTCCCAGTTTTGTATAAGTGTATGGATGGGATTGATGGATCGATTTTTGGATGGGTGGAGAGAATAATAGATTGACAGGTCGATAGATATATTGATAGATAGCTAGATAAATAGATAGTAGTCTGTCATCCCTTCAACAAGTCCCTCCTTGAACCTCACGCTAGCATCTTGTAGGGAAACATGCAAATCCCTGCAAATTTATGAGCATTGCTTTGTTTACCAAGCAGAATGTTCTGAGAGTAAAAGCTCAGACATGTGTTATGCAGTCAGCCATTCTACAACACGTCCAAGGATCGGAATTTATTAATAACAAGCTGATAGAAGGCAAATTCCTCACAAACAGGTAGAACCAACACCTTTGGTAACCAAACAAAATGGATATTAATTATAAATGGATTACATATATAGTGATATAATTTATATCTAGATGTGTGCGATGGTAGTGCATGTACAGAAGGCCATTGCAGTCAATTGCTATGCTCAATGTGCAACATATAAACTTTGTTAAATGACAGAGCAACTAAAGTGTTTTCATGCTGTGTTTTCAGGTTACAGGATGTGGAAGAACATACTGCTCTTTCTTAGCTTTTCAGGTCAGATACGTGTGTTTTTTGTGCTTGTGTGTCTCTAATTTAACAACATGGTTAGCACTATAGACAAGTAAATCTATCCACCAAGTAGTGATTATTTTTGCTGGTTGTTTAGTTATGTTTCTATCTTGCAAAGCAGGTAGAGCATGGTGGCAGTATCACAGTCAGAGTTAGGGTTTGGATTGCCATTGGGCATGCTTAGATTGCTGTGTAACACATATGTAGGTTTCCCATTAATGTCTCCAAAGCGTTTCTTCCAGGGTTTTAAAAAAAGAAAGACAAGTTCATATAAATAATATTATTTTGGCAGCAGGGCACAACCATGGATGTATTATCAGAAAATTCTTCTTTATAAAAATAATGAATACATAGATCTCCTTTTAAGAGCCTGTGAACACACAAATCACACATACGATTCTTGATTCTCAACTTCTTCAGTCTTTAAGAATAACCCATTAGTAGATAAGACCAAAGCAATGATGAGTCGACTCTGAATGTATTTGAGCACAAGTACAAATGTAATAATTTGGTCAGGGCCTGTAAATATATATACCGCCTATTAGAAATAAAAAATTAACTGAGCGGTTCCAGACTATTAGGAATTGGTGAATAGATTTTTTTTAGCTGCCGTCATAGAAAGGCTCCCGCATCCAGGGACGTATACATAGTGGTGGGAAAAGTCAGACTGGGTACCCAAGGCCCAATGGGAAAAACCTGGGATTTTTTTATTTATTTTTTAAGTAATTAATGTAATTTCAAACAGGATGGATAAACGTTTGAGTGACTGAAGTTTGTATTGTTTCTGCTGCGCTGGCTTCCCCTGCAGGGCTCGTGGGACACCATGCGTCTCCCATCACCAAACTCTACCACTTTGTGGATCAGAAGATGACCTGGACTGATGCTCAGCGTCACTGTAGGGAGCACTTTGATGACCTGGCCAATGTAGACAACCCGGAAGAACTCAAGCAGCTACAAGAGTCAAGAATCGGGTCTGATTATGACACTGGCAGAATCTGGATCGGACTTTATGATGACGTCACCAGATGGCAGTGGTCCCACGGCAACCAATTCTACAGAGTGGGCCAACACTATGGCAATTGGCTGGCAAATCAACCAAGCAACGGCGGCGCAAGACAAAACTGTGTACTGATTCTATCTACACATTTGCTGAATGATGTGCCCTGCAGCTGGGAAAAATATGCAGTATGCTTTGACGGTGGGTTAGATTTTTGTTTGTTAAATATAAAAGATTGTTATTGCTCTAGGTTTTACCCAGCTCCCTTTTCCATTGAATCAACAATTAAGAACTGTTTGATTTACTGTAAATGTCATCAAATATAATATTATATAATTAAGAGCCTTTGAGTTTAAGCAGTCATTGTGAAATACGATTAAAGACAAACATTGAGATCAAACATAAAATTAATCTATGCTACTTCACGTTATCCCCGTTTTATTAAAGAATATAGATTGGGATAAAGAGTTAAACTGATAAAATATCTGATCATTCTTTTTGTCGTCCTCATTCTGATTTAGATGAAGGCAACTATGTCTACGTCAAAGAAAAAATGACTTGGTCCAAGGCGAGGGATCACTGCAAGTCTAACTACATGGATTTGGCCAGTTTGAGGAACGCGACTGAGAACGGCAAAATCGTTGCAATGGTTGACAGCAATGCATGGATTGGGCTCCACAGATATCCATATTCCCACTGGTCTGATGGGAGCAGAGCCACTTACACAAATTGGAATACTGGCGAGCCAAACAGCATTCAAAATAAGGAACATTGTGTCTATATGAGTGTTACCTCTGGGTATTTTTTCGATTTTGAATGTGGCAGCTTGCATTGTTTCGCCTGCCAGGAACAGCAGAAACAACGCTCAACTTTCAAGTTGAAGATCAGCTCTGAAGCCGACATGACGGATCCAGAGGTTCAACACCAGTTTGTGGCACAGGTTGGTAGGATCATGTGGTGACATGCTTGTCTAAAGGATTATGAAGGCTAAAATACTTTTACATTGTTGTACAACGCCAATATATAAAAAAGTTAAAAGTCCAATAGATAAAAAAGTTTAAAAGTCAAATGTTTCATGACCCAAGAGACTTATTAACACATGTCTCTCTCCTCCAGCTCTCCGCCAAACTGGCCAAGGAAGGCGTGACCGGCGTTAAGCTCCGTTGGGTTCTGAAGGACGGACAGGACCAGCAGAGTCAGAAATGAGGAGCTCTTAGCTGTGATTGTGTGTCTGCATATAATCTCTGTGTTCTTGAGTATGTGTTCTTATGTAGTTACAGAAAGGTATTGTTCCTTTTTTGGATCCTTAACATAGTGCAGGCTGCAAGGTAAAGGTAAAACAGAAATACAGAGTGCACAGTGATAACAAAGTAGGTTGAATGGACAGCCATTCAAATCACTAATCTAAATAAATGAATAACATTTTCCTAGGAGTGAATAATTTAGGAAAATTAATAACATTTTCCTATCTCCAAAAGACACAATGACATCATCATTGTCTGGTCTCGTAAAGCAGCAGCACTAGAGTAATTCACAATTGAAAATACACAATACAGTATATAAAGCAAGTGAAAAATAAATAAAATAAAACTAATTAAAAATGTATAAAAAGATGAACATATAGTTTTAATTCACATCCACCTTACATTTGCTAGCACAACTAAGAGGAAATACCCGAATGCATTTGGAGGCACTAATAAACAAAACAAAAAAAAAAACTCCCACAGGGGATTAAAAAAATTGTATCTAATCTAAACACTTACTGACAAAAGTGACAGCAGCCCCTGAAAATAGAAAACGGACATGAACGCAAGATACTGAGGACATTTTAGGAAAAGGATATTACGTGTGTCAACATTCATAAACGTTTGATAACACAGATCTATGAAGCTAGCTACCAACTAACCCCTCTTAGAGCTACAGTTTGGGGCAGGCTATAAAATGTAACAAATGGGGCAAGGGCGGGGTAATGGTTGGCTAGTGTTACGTTTAAATATCTCTCACATGGTTGGGATTTAAAAACATGTATGATTCTGTCTTAATATCCTCTGGTGTGTATAAGAATTGTGCGTTGTAGAAGTATCAATAATAAAAGTTACTACCTTGTCGAGACGTGTTCAATACTTAATGCCTTAGTTTTTATTTCTGGAAGTGTCCTTAAACCCTGAACTCACACTTTCTTATGACGAGACACGAGTCATTGCATCATGATTTCATTGATTTCCTGTGCAAATGTCATTCATCAAAGTGCTACATTTATACATCATAACACTATTTTTTCACTGCACTTTCTATGGGTTTAGAAGAACTGGATAGTTTGTATACCGAAAACAATGAGTTCTTTAGTGAAAAAAGAACAATAAAAAATGTATCAATATAGTTTATCCGTTTAATTTCCTGTTCGAGTGGACTTTTTGCGTGTGTCTCTGCGTGCGTAGGACGTGTGATGAGTCTATGCAGTAGTGTTGGAGTAGTAGTGCTTGTACTTAGTGCATGCTGCATGCTGCTTCTGCTTGCTACTCTCTGCTTTCAGCTACTGCCACCGGATAGCCTTTTGTTATCAGGGGCAAAATGAGGAGCCGAGTGCGCAAGTCTCGTCAGCCGGTACATGGCCTCTCCAGCGCCAAGATCTCGGACATTGTGTCTATATGAACGTTACCTCTGGGTATTTTTTTGATTTTGAATGTGGCAGCTTGCATTGGTTCGCCTGCCAGGAACAGCAGAAACAACGCTCAACTTTCAAGTTGAAGATCAGCTCTGAAGCCGACATGACGGATCCTGAGGTTCAACACCAGTTTGTGGAACAGGTTGGTAGGATCATGTGGTGACATGCTTGTCTAAAGGATTATGAAGGCTAAAATACTTTAACATTGTTGTACAACGTCAATATATAAAAAATTTAAAAAGTCCAATATATAAAAAAGTTTAAAAGTCAAATGTTTCATGACCCATGAAGACTTATTAACACATGTCTCTCTCCTCCAGCTCTCCGCCAAACTGGCCAAGGAAGGCGTGACCGGCGTTAAGCTCCGTTGGGTTCTGAAGGACGGACAGGACCAGCAGAGTCAGAAATGAGGAGCTCTTAGCTTTGATTGTGTCTGCATATAATCTCTGTTTTCTTGAGTATGTGTTCTTATGTAGTTACAGAAATGTATTGTTGCTTTTTTCGATCCTTAATATAGTGCAGGCTGCAAGGTAAAGGTAAAAAAGAAACACAGAGTGCACAGTGATAACAAGTTAGGTTGAAAGGACAGCCATTCAAATCACTAATCTAAATAAATGAATAACATTTTCCTAAGAGTGAATAAATTAGGAAAATGAATAACCTTTTCCTAACTCCAAAAGACACAATGACATCATCATTGTCTGGTCTCGTAAAGCAGCAGCACTAGAGTAATTCACAATTGAAAATACACAATACAGTTTATAAAGCAAGTGAAAAATAAATAAAATAAAACTAAAACTAATTAAAAAATTATAAAAAGATGAACATATAGTTTTAATTCACATGGAACTGACCCATCTTACATTGGCACTGAGGATATTTTAGGAAAAGGATATTACGTGCGTCAACATTCATAAACGTTTGATAACATAGATCTATGAAGTTACCAACTAACCCCTCTTAGAGCGACAGTTTGGGGCAGGCTTATCCTCTCCTATGCGCAAGCTTCTTCCTTCCCCCCCGAAGTCCTGTGGCGTTGTGCAATGGTGGTGGGTACAGGCCAAGGATTTGGCTGGGAGGATCTATCTAAACCATGCACACAGGCGGCAATGGAGTGATGGTCGTTAGGACTGCGGGACGAGCAGCGCAGCGCATCTTTTCGGCAGCTTCAATTGCGACTGAGCAGCCCCACACTTCTCACCCCTGAAATGGGGAAGGAACTAGAAATGGTGGTCCTAAGATTATCTGCTCCCCATACTCCGGACGGTAAGCGGCAGCCGTCTGATTATTCCCCCTCGCGGTCGAGAAATCAGAGTGAAAAACAAGCTTATTCAATTTGCAGACGACACCACCGTGGTCGGCCTTATCAGTGGCAACGGCGATTCTGCTTACAGGCAGGAAGTGTTTCATTTGACTATGCGGTGTGTAAAAAATGATCTGGAACTCAACTCAAAAAAAGACTGCCGTGCCCCCTCCCCTCTATTAGCCATAACCATCAATAGCTCTGTTGTCAAGGCTGTGGAGTCATTCAAATTCCTTGGCACCACAATAAAAAACAACCTGAAATGGGAGGAAAACACCTCCTCCATCATTAAGAGGGCGCCCGCCGCCCAGTGGAATATTTTTCCTGAGGCAGACATGTAAAACTGAACGTCTCCAGCTCTGTTCGGTCCAGGTTTTACTTAGCCGCTTTTGAAAGCCTTCTGACTTCGTCCATCTTGGTGTGGTAGGCCTCAGCATCCGCCCATGCAAAGAACAGGCTGCAACGTATCGTGTGCACAGTAGAAAGGCTGACTGGACAGGGGCAACTGTCAATCAGTGAACTGCATGAGGCCAGGGTCAGGAAGAGGGACCCATCAGGACCCCACCCTACCAAAATAGCTTTTTGCCGAAGGCTATTTCTCTCCTTAATGACTACACCGCCCTCCCCCCTCCTTCTTAAAGGAGTCTGATTTGAACTACTTTTTTTATTGTTTATTTACAGATCTGTTTTAATATCATGTTTTACTAGAGCTATGTGCATTTTACTGTCTGTCTAGTTGTGTGTTAAGTGCTGGATGCCAAGTTAAATTCCTGTGTGTCCATTGATGCATTTGGCGAATAAAAGCGATTCTGATTCTGATACTGAATGTAAGCAATGCTTCGTGCAACGTTCGCACATTGCTGGACCTGGCCGAAACTCCTGACAGGCCCCAGCGTAGGACAGCACCGGTGGCCCTCAAGCTCGCAAGATTTAACATCGACAAAGCAGCTGTCAATGAGACCAGCCTAAATGGAGAGGACTTCATGTCAGAGTTTGGTGCTGGGTACACCTTCTTCTGGAAGGGGGTCCCTGAAGGCACTCGCCGTAATCATGGAGTTGTCTTTGCTTTGAAGTCTAAACTGCTGCAGCGCATTCCGGAATCCACCATCGGCATCAATGAAAGACTGATGACATGGCGCATTCCCCTGGCAAAGAAACGCTTTGCCACCCTCATCAGTGCATATGCACCGCCACCAACTCTTGATTCCGATCATAACATCAAAGAGGATTTCTACAGAGCTCTTCATGCCATCTTACAGAACAACGTGGCTAAGGACAGGCTCATACTCATGGGAGATTTCAATGCTAGAGTTGGCACGGAGCACCTGGTATGGAGTAAAGTCATTGGCCAGCATGGAGTGGGGAAAATGAACCAAAATGGGCTCAGCCTCCTCTCCCTCTGTGCAGAGCACCAGCTGGTCATTACCAGTACCATTTTGCAGATGAAAAACAGGCTTAGGACAACGTGGTAGCACCCCCGCTCAAAACGTTGGCATATCTTTGACTACGTGATTGTCCGTCAAAAGGACAGAAAAGGTGTCCTCACCACCCATGTCACGCATGGTGGGGGCCGGAAGTGGTATTCTGGCCCACTGGGGCAGAGGAGTGCATTGGGCAGCGGCGGCTGGTGGAATTTATTTGAGGGGGGTTGAACGTTTGCATTCCAAAACTCTGTAGGGGGGTCTGGGGGCATCGTCCCCCACAAGATTTTTTTGTGATTTTCACAAACAACAAAGCATTCTGGTGCATTCTGACAAAATAGTAAAGGGAAAAAAAGAACATTTACTTACAAAGACGAATGGGGCCAGGGAACTAAGTTTTAAGAAAATGTATTTGCCTTGTAGAAATCAGCAACATTAAAAGTGCAGATACATCATCAATAACTGATAATTACACACAAGGTAACATACGTGAGCGAGAGAGAGATAGAGATAATGGGTGATGTTACGGCCAAGCCATTGTGTTGGTAAACGTCACTCATAAATATATCTACAGTCTGCATTAGTATGCATTTAGACAAATACAATGAAATATGAATTACACAAAATTCATGTAAATGTGCAAACTTTTGTGTGTGGTTGTTGAAGACACACTTAAGGCATGATGCCAACATAGGTTTACAGAGGACTACATACAGAACAATATGCACACTGAATGCCTGATGCCACCATAGGTTTGCAGAGGACTATATACAGTATGTACACTGAATAGGTTTGCAAAGGACTATATGAATATGAACACTGAAGGCCTGAAGCCACCATAGGTTTGCAGAGAACTATATACAATATGTACACTGAATAGGTTTACAGAGGACTTTATACAATATGTACACTGAAGGCCTGATGCCACCATGTTAGCGAAGAACTATACAGTATGTACAGTTAATAGGTTTGCAGAGGACTATATACAATATGCACAATGAAGGCCTGGTCCCACCATAGGTTTGCAGAGAACTATATGCAGTACACTTGAAAGGGGTGGGGGGAGGTTGTGAGGGTCTGCAACCAGTGTCCACCTCAAGGGAAATACATATAGGCTAGTGGAATAAATATAAGTTTCTTACCTCTAGCATGGCTAGCTTCACACAGTTGTTCATATGCACTCTTGCTCGCTTTGCTCGTGTTTTTTTTATCCGTTCTGACAGATGTTTCAGGTCTGTTAACCCTGTCTTTGTCCACAAACTATCACACGCACTTGTTTTAAAAAGTATACAAGGAAAGTAAAAAAATGCATTGGCATACCCACAGCTAGTTAGCCAAGCCTGAACCAAACTCTGGAAAAACTTCTCTTGTAGGCTCTATCCTTTTCTCTTGCTTGTTGGGTTATGTTCACTTCTGGCTTTTCTGCTCCGAGTTCTTTTACTTGCAATTTTCCTGCAAACGTTCTTCTTTCGAAGGGATTCATAAGCAAAGTGTGAATTTGGGGCTAGCTGAACTCACAGGGAAACAGTGGTAGCAGTACTCAAAGTCGCCATCTTGCTGATCTCTGAGGTAATGGCAAATGCGCGGTTACGCGCGGTGTACGGTGCACTGGGCTTGGGGCTATATTTTGAGCGCCCGCAAGCCATACAATTCGACGACGCTGACTGGCGAAATTATGTACTTTTCTGCCTAGCAACGGGGAACCATTGGCTAATAATTCAGGCATGTAGGGCTGAGCGAACTGCGCCCTGACTGCGCCCCACGGAAGATATCTGCTTCACCAAAATGAACGTTGAACATGATGAAAGTGAATAAAGATTTAATTATGGGGGATTCTAAAGATATTCTAAAGTAAATGCATTATTTGAATGCAATTAAAATAGATTAATTCTCAAAATGAGAAAGATTATTAAAAAATATATAAATATATATATCTGATTCAACACTTTTTAATCACTCCGGGTTACGGTACATTCAGCCTTACCCTCAACCTTTCTCGACCTAACTTTGGGTGTATTGGCATCAGTGTTTCTTCAGCCAACCCCATCAATGAACAAGTATCATCCAATCACATTCATGTAAGACGTTAGCCCAGTGTATCTAAACTGATCAGATCGGTTTTCTAACCTAGACTATAACCCTGCACCACTTATATATCTCATTACAATACAATGATATATATATTTATAGTTTGAATGTAATATTCAGTAAGACTTAACACTTCTGAATGCTGTGTAATGTTGTCAATACAGTTTTAAATAGCTGACATCTCTTGAATTGTGTTGTATTGAATATTTAAACAAAATAAATTAGGTGTATTTTCTATACATCTAAAGGTGTGTGTGTGTGTGTGTGTGTGTGTGTGTGTGTGTGTGTGTGTGTGTGTGTGTGTGTGTGTGTGTGTGTGTGTGTGTGTGTGTGTGTGTGTGTGTGTGTGTGTGTGTGTGTGTGTGCGCGTGTGTGTGTGTGTGTGTGTGTGTGTGTGTGTGTGTGTGTGTGTGTGTGTGTGTGTGTGTGTGTGTGTGTGTGTGTGTGTGTGTGTGTGTGTGTGTGTGTGCATGTGTGTGTTAGTGTGTGTGTCTGTGTCACTATCTCTCTCTCACTCTCTCTCCTAGTCCCAAGGACAGCCTTGCTGGCTCATGCCAGATCCGCATAGGACCCACTTAAGGAAGTAACCGTCCACCATTTGCCTCACACCCCCCACCCAGTCCTCCTTATCCTCCCTCTTCCTCCCCATCATCCAGTTCCCCCCCCCCCCCCTCCTCTGGCGTTCTATCATGCGTCAGTGGCACCTGCAGGTGATTGGGGGACGCAGGTGCAAGGTCGCCGGGGGCAACTCACCTCTAAGAAGAGCTGTGTAGGAGCAAAGTGAGGCAAGGAGACGGATAGAGAAAGAGATGGAGAGAGAGGAAGAGGTAAAGGTAAAGAAAAAGTGCTGGATTAATTATTATTTTTTGTTGCATATGAATGAGTCAGGTTCGGATAACGCCATGGTATTTTATTGAGCACTATTCTGACATGTGTGTGTGTGT
>NC_079433.1:11957040-12019540 GCF_026213295.1 Gadus chalcogrammus | reverse complement strand
TACAGGGTTAAAAAGGGAGAAAAAAGAGGTATAGGGAGAGGATAGCAGATAAAGAGGGAGGAGTGAGAGCAATAGATAGGGGAGAGAGGAAGGAAGAGAGAGAGATAGCTGCTCATTGAAGGGATCCCAGGAGATGGTGTACTGAATAAAGGGCACCGGTGCAAATGAAGTAGGACATGATTAATGTGTTTGAGAGATAATACATAAGATCGTATAAATCATATAGAAGATTACATAAAGAAGAGGGAGAAAGAGCCGACCACAGGCAGAGGAGAGGCTGTGCACAGGGACATGCATAAAACCACACACAAACGGCCCTATCGCTATGGTAATAGCTATTGTGTGGGTGTGTCTCTGTGTGTGTGTGTGTGTGTGTGTGTGTGTGTGTGTGTGTGTGTGTGTGTGTGTGTGTGTGTGTGTGTGTGTGTGTGTGTGTGTGTGTGTGTCAGACACCCTGCTCTCAGCACCGCTGAATGTGACCATCAGAGACCTGGAGGGGAACTCTGCCGTGGTCACATGGGAGATCCTGGACGGAGATCCTGTCATTGGATTCTCGGTTACACAACAGGTAACGCCGGTGTGTGTGTGTGTGTGTGTGTGTGTGTGTGTGTGTGTGTGTGTGTGTGTGTGTGTGGGGGGGGGGGGGGGGGGGGGGGGGGGTGGGGGGGGTGTGCATGTGCAGGCACAACCACACATGCATGCAATTGCAGTGGTTCTCTGGGATCCGGCAGTCCTGCTGTGTTACAGCAGCACTTCTAAGGGGAGACGGTGTTTGAGTCTAAGTTGTGAGGCTGTTGCAGTGGAGCGGCTCCAATGAATTATCCAGATGAGTCTTTGTGTGCCGTGTTGAGTTATAACGGTGAAGTCAAAAGGGTTCAATAACGACACATCCGCTTTTATTTAGCCCCTCATTTCGCCAGGTGAGTGACAGGGGGATGGAGGGAGAGAGAGAGAGCGAGAGGGAGAGAGAGAGAGAGAGAGAGAGAGAGAGAGAGAGAGAGAGAGAGAGAGAGAGAGAGAGAGAGAGAGAGAGAGAGAGAGCGCATGAGGGAGAGAGAGAGAGAGGGAGAGAGAGAGAGAGAGAGAGAGAGAGAGAGAGAGAGAGAGAGAGAGAGAGAGAGAATTATAAACATCAGTAGCATTCAGGCATAGGAGTAGAAACAGTAAAGTCGGATAAATGTTGTTGTGTTCATTAGCACCTGATGCTATACTATTATAGTCTAGAAATTGTTTGATTCAATACAAAATTGCTTTTGTCTGGGACATTTCCCATAGCTATCAGATTATTTATTTGGCATCCATATTTGGATTTAAAATCCCCTGGGCAACGCCCTTTGCTATTCTTAGATAACAATGTTTTATGCTCCATCACATTAATATCTATCCATTTATATAACAGTTGCTGCATATTGAATAAAAAAACAAACCCATTGTAAATAATCCAACTGAGGCTCATTACATTTAAGTAAATGGAAATGTAGACATACTTAACTGAAAATATGTAAACATCCAAACTAGGTATTAGGACAAAGTTTCTCATTATGATTAATCTTAATCCCCAGAATATTTATATAGCAATAAACACTTAATTATCAATCTAAGACAATAGTAGTCTCAAATATCCGATTTTAGATGAATGATCTAAAGTCTGATAGAAGTCTAACTCGAAACTGGGTTTTTCAAATTTGGACTAACCAATCATGTTGCCGGAGTCAGTGATCTATAAAACCTACAGCAAACACAAACTCGGCCGGCCCTAGTCAACCTTTCCCAGTAGCTTCAACCTCTGGTCCGGACAAAAGCATCAAACTGGTCTGCGAATGTTTCAAATCCACTTTGTGGAGACCTCAACTGTATGAATACACTTAAAATCTCCTTGTGAAAACACCATGCACCCGTGCAAATTAGTTCCTCTTTATTAGACATTATGCTAAACTCTACCACAGGGAACAAGGCGTAACTTCGCCCCTTTTGGAGTGCCTTCCTCCCCCCCAGGAGTTCTGCAATCACATAGTAGGACTGCTGGATCCCAGATTATGACTTCTACTCCCCCTCCTACTGCTTATCTCTCTCCGCCGGCCCCCCCCCCCCAGAAGAGGGACGTGCGCATGCTGAGGCTAATCCAGGAGGTGAACACCACCACGCGCTCCTGCGTGCTGTGGGACCTGGACGAGGACACCGAGTACATCGTCCACGTGCAGAGCCTCAGCGCGGAGGGCAGCAGCCCCCCCAGCGAGGCCCTCGTCTTCCGGACCCCCCGGGAGTCCGAGAAGATGGCCTCCAAGAGCCCCGGTGAGCAGGGGAACGGGTGAGCGTGTGGACGGGTGCGACGTGAGTGAGTGACTGAAGGGTTGGAGGCGGATGAGTGGATGAATGAGTGACAGCGTGGGCGGGAGGAGGTGAGTGAGTGAGTGAGTGAGTGAGTGAGTGAGTGAGTGAGTGAGTGAGTGAGTGAGTGAGTGAGTGAGTGAGTGAGTGAGTGAGTGAGTGAGTGAGTGAGTGAGTGAGTGAGTGAGTGAGTGAGTGAGTGAGTGAGGGGAGGAGTTAGTGAGTGAGGGAGTGAGTGAGTGAGGGATTGAATGAGGGAACAGGTGGATGAATGAGTGAGGGAGTGAGTAAGCAAGTGGGGTAATAAGGTATGTGTATAATAATAATGAGGTAATAAGTGAGTGAATGACAGAGAGAGGGAGTGTACGCCTTGAAATGTAAGGACATATAAACAGCATATATAAATACACAATCATACACAACAAAATATATTTGTGTGTGTGTGTGTGTGTGTAGATGAGAATGGAATGGAGGGGTACGATCAGACAGCCCAGCTGAGAGCAGGAGAGCTGATCATCATCGTGGTGGTACTGGTCATGTGGGCAGGTAAACCTGACCTCACACACAGCACTGTAACATATACGTATAGATATACGTAACCTATACAGGAGAGCCAGTAGACCCTGCCCCAGAATACATTCACATTCACATTTAGGGCATTTAGCAGACGCTTTTATCCAAAGCGACTTACAATATGTACAATTGTCAAGTAAGTGAACAAATATATATCACTGTTGGTACAGTAAGGATGTTCATAGAACCAAGTTCAAAGCACCAACAATCGCTAGCTAAACCCATTCCCCATATACAACAAAGATAGCTAGGATAAGATGCTACATAACTAAGAACTATAACTAAATACGACATAAGTGCATACATTAAGTGCCATGACATACAACATACAACAAGTAGTTAGGGGTATAAAATAGAGAACAACCTGAAAGCATTTCTAAAAGATGATGGGTTTGGTTCCCCCTCTAAATTACACAGGTGATCGCAATCAGTAATCAACATGGGGCGAGGACAGCGAGGGCATAACAAGAGCCGCGTGGGAAAGATGGTTGCACATACGTCGTGTAAGAAGATGTATATATGCTATTACCTTGAATTAGGGTTAGGGGTAGGGTTAGTGTTGTGGTTTGATAAGGGGTGAAACACTGACAGTCCTAGTTTCTGTGTAGGATGTTCAGAGAGGATGTGAATCCGGCCAACATTACCCCTTCATTACTACACTACCCGCTTGGCACAAAGTGCCAGCGCTATAGCAGACTAGGAATGTAGGGCTGCCAAGGTTGAAACGCTACTCAACTAGCTCCACTGGCTCCACATCAAATCCCGAATCAACTACAATATACAATATATATATCTAAATACTTTTTTTTGCAACTACTACAAAACACAAACACACACACACACGCGTGAACTCTGCTGGTAAAAATAGCAATGCCCACAGGAATATATTAAAACCCCACATAATGTGTCTTTTGCTACACCAATCTCATCCTATTTCCCCTCATATTTTAAACCAGGGATTATTACCAGAGTACATCATGAATTACGATCGTAGCTTCGTTAAAAATTCATTTGGAGGGTTATATTGCAGTTGTTTTTGCGCACTCTCATCGTTTTATTTTTTGCCGAGAGTTATAAATTCTTCCCTAGCCTGAATCATCGGCGGAGATGAGACACAGATATGTCTTGGCATGGAGCAGCCAGAGAAACCTACTTTCATACCTTGCCAATTACCAGAAACCATCTCTCTTGAGCGAGTGAGAGCATAGAGACGAGAGAGAGAGAGAGAGAGAGAGAGAGAGAGAGAGAGAGAGAGAGAGAGAGAGAGAGAGAGAGAGAGAGAGAGAGAGAGGGCAAGAGACAGAGAGAGAAGAGAGAGAGGAGAGAAGGAGATATTGGAGAGAGAGAGAGAGAGAGAGAGAGAGAGAGAGAGAGAGAGAGAGAGAGAGAGAGGGAGAGAGGGCAAAGAGACAGAAGAGAGAAAGAGAGAGAGGGAGAGAAAGGGAGAGATTGGGAGAGAGAGAGAGAGAGTAGCGAGACAGAGGGAAAGAGGTACAAAAACAGCGGGAGAGTGAAAAGGGACGAGAGTGAAGTATATGATCAAAGAGAGAAAGTTAGAGGGATGGAATGATTGAGTGAAAGCCAGAGAAGGCTAGACATGAGGGAGAGAGTCGGAGGGAGAGAAGGACAATAGATTGCATGGATTAAAAAGAGGGAGACGATGACAGAGATAACAGAGAGAAATGGAGCAGGTAAAATTGAGAAAGAGAGCATTAATGTGTCGCTAAAGGGCAGGATGGGGAAGTATAATGGAGAGGAATAAGGGGATGATGGGGGGTTCTTCTCCGAGTTAAATGGGGCCTGTGGGCTGGGGGATTGAGTCAGGTACCACCCACCACCACCTCCACTCCCCTTACTCGTTATAATCACTGGATCGGGGCTTGGCAGCTGACGCAAGTGATATGCCATGCCCTCATAATATCTCTCCCCCTCCGCCTCTCTCTCTCTCTCTCTCTCTCTCTCTCTCTCTCTCTCTCCCATCCAAAATGCCCCGATTCCCTCCTCCTCCTCCTCCTCCTCCTCTTCCTCCTCCTCCTTAACCTCCTCCATCTATCTCCCTCCTCATCGTGCCCGGCTATCTCCCAGGTATGGTTGTTTTATCTCCTCCAGGTTTCTCTGTGCTGCTTGCCTGTCATCATCTAACTTTGTGCCCTGATTACTTTGATATCGCACCCCTGTACTGTATGTCTGTCTCTCTGTCTTTCCCTCTATCACTCTCTCTCTCACTCTGTTTCTCTATCTCTCTCTGTTTCTCTCTCTCTGACTCTACTCTCTCTCTCTGTTTCTCTCTCTTTCTCTCTCACTCTCTCTCTCTTTTTCTCTAACGCTCTCTCTCTCTTGCACACTCTCTCTCTCTCTCTCTCTCTCTCTCTCTCTCTCTCTCTCTCTCTCTCTCTCTCTCTCTCTCTCTCTCTCTCTCTCTTTTTCTCTCTTACTCTCTCTTACTCTCTCTCTGTTTCTCCCTCTCTCTCTCTCTCTCTCTCTCTCTCTCTCTCTCTCTCTCTCTCTCTCTCTCTCTCTCTTACTCTCTCTCTTCCTATGATATTTCCAAACTGTAAGGTGTTAAATATGCAGTATATAATACACTCTACTCTGAGACTGTATATCTACACTGTATGACATTACAGGAAAGCCTCACCATTCTCTCACTCCCCACTTCCCAATCTTCCCAAACCACTCTCGCCTCTCTCCCAGGTGTGATCGTCCTGTTCTGCCGGCAGTATGACATCATCAAAGACAACGAGCCCAGCAACAATAAGGACAAAGCCAAGAACTCGTCAGAGTGCAGTACCCCGGAGCACCCACAGGGGGGGCTGCTGCGTAGCAACGTCTGAAGACCCCCACCCCACCCTCCCACCCCCACCCCCTGCGAGGCCACTGTGCAATAACCGATTTCCTCTACGCTCAGGACTGGTGAGACCACTTGACATGTTGTTTGACATGTTGGAAAAGGGGATATTTTACGCTGTTGACAATTTTTTTAGTGACAGCTGACGCTAGTAGACGCTAACTTTAAGGCTGTAGGATCTGGGATATTTGCGCAGACGTAAGGGAGCAAACTTTAGATTGGCGCTAGCTTGATTGTGCCTTTAAATTTTAAAACAACTAAAATAATGTTTTTTGTTTTTTTTCAGATCCTGAGACCCAACAGATAGCCATTCTCAGCCCAGATCATGATAACATTACAGAAACACTCAAGACATTCTGAAGAACTGGTTCAGAAATGGTCGACAACAACACCCTCAACTGGATCTGGAACAGGAAGACTGCAGAACGCCGTTGGATTACACCTCCAGATGGCAACTATTACAACTGTGTGAGGGACAACTCTTTGACTGTTCAGAAACCAGAACTGACTCAAAATAAGGATGATGAGGAATCTGCTGGTCGAAACAACAACAGAAACGTAACAGACACGTTGACCCAATGAGGACGGCGATCAGAACTCTATCGGATAGGATATTCCACTCTGGAATTTGGTGGGTGCATGGAAAACTGTTTTTGCAATTATTTTCCCTCAATTTATATTTACTAAGTTGTCACAGGTGGATCACTAATGTTTAGTTTTTTTACTTTCTACAACATTTTTTTGTCACAAGTCTTCCTCTCCTCTTGCCCTGTTCTCTCTCTCCCTTTCTCTGATCCTTACTCTTAGTTTAGGTCAGAAAGCCCTCTCTCCGTCTCTTTTCGTCTCTCTCTCTTTCTATCTCTCTCCCAACTCGTCAGCTCACATTATATGAGTAATCACTGAGACCTCGATTAGACATCAATAAGCGGATAGAAGTATGCTCCTCCTTCCAGCATCACTGACCTATTGGCCTGGTGTACGTTGATGGACATCACTGCCCTCTCCGGATCTCTCTCTCTCTCTCGCTGTCTCTCTTATGTTTGGTTGCAGATATACTTTAACCAAGATAAACAGCTAAATTATGGTAATTTGAATTCGGATTTAATTTTGATCAAAGTGCTGTCACAAGGTCTTGCCCATCAGATGACCGGACGTCATTTAAATATGAATAATTGAACGAGAGGTATGACTTTTTTGAACCTGTGATATCTGAGATCTACTATCTACTAATAATTGAACAGTGTCGGCCCAAATGACTGAGCCAGACACTTTTGAAAGAGCAGATCAGAACAGGAGGCGGGGCCAAGTGGATGCTTGGCCGCAGGGGGATGAAGGGGGGGGGGGGGGGGGGGGGGGGGCGGAAGCAATTCCTTTGCTGCAACCAATCATCTGCTTGAGACACATGGCCATTATTTTCTGCGCTGTGCTCATTATGAGTTCTCTTAACATTGTGAACCGTCTGGCTGCTGTTGATATCGGAGATAACGAGCAGCACGGCTGGATGCTGTACTGGCTGCAGGGGATGAGAATCGGTAATCAGTCAGAAATAACAAGTGGACACGTCCACACGCATGCCCACACACATACACACTTACATAAATATAGACTGCTGTCGGACAGAGACAAACATTCCTCCCCTCCCGGGAGCTGATGACGCCTAACCTTTTTTTTTTTTTTATCCCATTTCACCCATCCGTGTCTGACCTCGCGCACCGCCATCTTGTCCTTCTCCCTCCACACGTCAAGATGTGCCCTCGTTTCACCTTTACCAAATGCTGCACACCTCATCACAGATGTCCTCATTAGAACTCTCCTGTCACCCCCCCCCCCTCTCTCTCTCTCTCTCTCTCTCTCTCTCTCTCTCTCTCTCTCTCTCTCTCTCTCTGTCTCTCTCTCTCTCTCTCTCTCTCTCTCTCTCTCTCTCTCTCTCTCTCTCTCTCTCTCTCTCTCTCTCCTTCTCTGTAACTCTTTCCCAGCCCCTCCACCAACCCTCCATGCCTGCTCTCCCTCTCCATCTATCCTTGTCTGGTGGCTGGACAGGGCCGTATTTCTGCAGTTTTAGTGGCGCCTTATTGGGCGGCCTGAGGCGCAGGGGGGTCGGCTGATTGGCCATCTAGTGTCAGGATGAGTGAGATCCTGACCAGGTGCAGCACTGATGCACAGACGATGGAGAGGGGAGGAGAGGAGTAGCCCTAGTCGGGGAAGGAGAGCCAGCAGAGGGCCTGGGTGTGGCGGGCATCGAGTTTGTAAGGCGTTCATGCGTGTGTGTGCGTGTATGTGGTTGAGTATGGCCCAATCCCATTCCTACCCCTTACCCCTTCCCCTTACCCCTTCAAAACAAGGGGGAGGGGTAAGGGGGAGGGCTAAGGGGTAGAAATGGGATTGGGCCTATGTGTCTCAGTGTATCCCACTCTTTTCTCAAAACCAACTACCGTGCTTTTTTCTGTCTTGTATTATTATATATATTACGTATGGTATATTGTAGTTCATAATGAACTCAAATGGGAGGGCTTTGCACTCTTAATGTGCGTGCAGACAATGTGTGCATTGTTGCACCCCTGGTAAAGTCTGCTGACTCTAAAGAGCTTGACTCCGGTCGTTCCACCGAGAGAGCTGATGCACTTTAATACGCTACGTTGGATGTTTGTTAAGCTTGACAAACCTCTTAAGAAAAAACGGGGTTAATCTAAGAGCAAGCTGGCGTGTAAGAGATTGATAGAGGTAGAACGATTTCTCAGTTGAATTGCAGGCGTCAACCACGTAGGCAATTGATTCTGGGTTGTTATTGGTTGTTATATTCCATATCCCCCCCCCCCAGGTCTGTCACGGTTTATCTTCGCTTTCACTTCTATTGAACCCTTTTATCAAGCAGGATAGTCCAGGATGTGCTCTAGAAAACACAAACTCAGACATGCAAATACCCCCCCCCAACCACCACCACCACCTGCTCTTGGACGTCATCCAGGGAAGGGGTGTGTGTGTGTGTGTGTGTGTGTGTGTGTGTGTGTGTGTGTGTGTGTGTGTGTGTGTGTGTGTGTGTGTGTGTGTGTGTGTGTGTGTGTGTGTGTGTGTGTGTGTGTGTGTGTGTGTGTGTGTGTGTAGGGGCCCAATACATCGTTGTCTCCCAGCTACATGGGGGCCCCGTCAGCATCTGTTCAAGGTGAACCTCTAGCACAGCATGCGTTAGAGAAAGAGAGGGATAAAGGTGAGAGGGAGAGAGGCCTTTTTTGGACACATTGCGAATTAGTTTTAGTAAAACTAGAGTTTACAAGTCTTAGTTTTAATATTATTACCTTGCGTTATTAAAGCTATTCCATTTAGTTAAAGTCAAACCAAGTCCTGTTATATCATTGGAAAAACAGGCTTTATCATAACCTAATATTCACATTCAAGGTTTACCCTAGATTTCACAAAGTACCTAAAAACTGTGATGTATTCTGACCCTTGCTCTCACTATCTATTCCATTCCTTCTCAACCTAAAATGTGTTGCATTCAAAAAGTAAAGACAGAGAGACAGCGGAAGAGAGACGTATAGAAAGAGTGGAGGC
The DNA here is from genome assembly GCF_026213295.1 of Gadus chalcogrammus. Taxonomy (NCBI): domain Eukaryota; kingdom Metazoa; phylum Chordata; class Actinopteri; order Gadiformes; family Gadidae; genus Gadus; species Gadus chalcogrammus. The sequence goes on along the minus strand of NC_079433.1, from coordinate 12,010,242 downwards.
GATGTGCGTGGCGAGTTGGGCACAGACAGATCCCAGACATCCAGCCGTGCATGCTTAATCCTGCAGACTTTCCTGCCATCCACCGTGTCTAAGTACCCCTGGAGTTCCCAGAAGGAATGGTGAGCAGCTCACATCTGCTGTCCCCTGCAGTTCCTCCTGAAACGTGCGGTGGAGGGCCAACAGCCGCTCTGAGAGTGAACAATCCCACATCAATAATACTGGATGCAATACTTAAACCATTCTTTGTGTTTACCATAGTGCCATCTCCATCTTCCTGCTACTACACCTGCCATTAGCGTCTGAGTATAGCAAACAGCCTTAAACCAAACAACCTTGAAACAACAAACACGAAAGCTTGTCATGTGCTCACCCAATGAAGCTTCTATTGTAGACCAGAAAGCTCTTCTGGTCAAGTCCTTCCATTTTTTTTTATATATTTCTTTTGCTATGCAAGTTTGCTTGTTAATGACAGGTCTGTTGTCAAGGTGACTGAATGAGGGATGAGAAGCTGATTAAGCGCACCAAGGGGTCCTGTGCACATTTGTAACCACTGACTTTTTATGTATTTATATACTGTGTGTGTGTCATTGAAAGCAGTTAACCAAGGCGCATGGATAACAGAGCAGAATACTACAGTGGATGTGTAATGTACAATCAAACGCCCAATCCCATTTCTACCCCTTACCCCTTCCCCTTACCCCTTCCCTTTACCCCTTCAAAACAAGGGGGAGGGGTAAGGGGAAGGGGTAAGGGGTAGAAATGGGATTGGGCCAAAGTCTGTGTTGAAGCATTTCATGTTCATGGGACATAAGGTTGTCTCTGAGGGCTAGCATGAGTCAATGATATCAACCACACGCCCAAGGTATATACTGTTTCTAAATGTGTCTATGTATCAGAAAAACAATAAAATATACAATATTTTCAATGCAATGCCCCTGACAGACTGGCTGTGTGATAAGAAGCAGGATTTGTGGCAGAGAGGGGGTGGAAGAGAGTGATCTATTTTTACCTGATGTAAAATACCTCCTCATATCTCAGCCTCTCCTTTGATAGTAGCATCTGAGCGGCTTCACACACTAACAGCAATTAGGATGACATGACGCTAACGACAGAAGTAACCATTCAAGACTGAGAACATATTCACGGCTCCAGGGAAAAACGACAACGTGAGTCATTGTGAAACGCGGTGTGTATTTGCGTGTGTGTCATTTTCTGATTTGCATAAAGGCAAAGAATAGGATTAATGCATTCATCCATCCATCCATCTGGAACACCTATTCCAGGCAGGGCAGACTGAAAAACCGGAGACCCTTTCTCCTGGGCATTGAGAAACTATGAGCAGATGGTGATATGATATATTGTGGATGATTTTCTCTATCTTCAATATAACAACAATCATACATTCATACATACATACATGTTAGATTGATGATGATGATGATGATGATGATGGTGATGGTACTTAGGCGTTTCAGACAGAGAATATGTGTGTGTGTGTGTGTGTGTGTGTGTGTGTGTGTGTGTGTGTGTGTGTGTGTGTGTGTGTGTGTGTGTGTGTGTGTGAATACAGGCTGCACCAGTTACAAATGAAGAATAAAAAGCCCTTCGCAGAATGCAGCCCAAGCAGTCGGTTGGAACTGTGTGACGGGAGGCTGTGATTGGCTGGCGGGCGCCGGTTGATCTATTATGCCTGACTGGGTGAGATTGTGATGGATGTGGACGAGGGGCGCTGAGCACCTAAACGCACAACATGAACACAATGTAGGTGGATGCTTGCGTACACACACACACACACACACACACACACACACACACACACACACACACACACACACACACACACACACACACACACACAGCCATCTCTTTAATGGCTTGACTCCCCATTCTGTAGCTCATGCTCTCGGCGTGCAGCTGTTTTCAAAGTTCCATTTGTGGGGATTGGGGAACAACATCAAAAATCAATGGCAGTCTTAATCCAGCCACCAGCCCATGCAAAGCAGGCCATCAATGTCTTGTGTGCAATAGGCATACAACACAGTGAATGTCGCCCCCGATGATGAAGAGCTGTATTGATTACGAGTGATAGTACTTGCATCAAATAAAAATTAAATATTGAGGTATTTATTGGTTTGTAATTATTTTGTAGCGCATTTGTATATTCACTCAAGTATAAGGGGTGGCTCCTGATTGATATTGGAAACATATTGCTACAGCATTAACCTTCTGCTGACAAATGGTCGCCGCAATAACTCTTTCTGATTGGCTGATCGTCCCCCGGCCACAAACCCTTGCTTTTGACAATTCTTGGCAGTCGCTGTATTCGTTTATCTTCAGTATTGTTTCCAGTTAAAAGGCAATGTCACACAAATCAAAATGTTATCCATTTTGATTTGTGTGACAGCTATTTTTCCACTCAGATACGCAGACATTAAACTAATGTTAATTTTTTCTACACCACCCATCAGGCAATTAGAAGAATGTTATGACATTCGTTCTAAGGACAGTGTTTCACGGAGAGTTTCTCTTCTGCAAGCTGTGTCAGCTCAAATTGATGACACATACCCTTGTGTGGAGATGATCCACACACACACACGACTACATGGGGCACGATGTGTGTGTGGTGAAGTCCTCCAGTGCTCAAGCTATGCCTCCCCTTAACTAAGTGATGAATATTTGGGCAGTTTTTGACACCCATAATGAGGATGTTAACCTTGACACTCCAGGCTGCCTTCTGGTCTTCAGGCCACATTTAAATTCTCCATCTATCCCGTTGCGCACGTGTGTGCGTGTGTTCATGTGTGTGTGTGAGTGTGTGTGCGTGTGTGTGGGCGTGTATATGTATGAGATTGTGTGTGTGTGTGTGTGTGTGTGTGTGTGTGTTCTTGTATGTGGGTGTGTGTGTGTGAGATTCTCAGTTATAATTCAACACGAATGCTTAACACTTTTTACTAGAGAGTGAGACAGAGAGAGAGACAGACTGACAGAGTGAAAGAGATAGAGAGACACATAGACAGACGGAAAGAGAAAAAGAGACAAAGACACACAGACAGACAGAAAGGCAGACAGACAGACAAAGAGAGAGAGAGGGATGGGAAGGAGCGAGATAGAGAGAGCGAGAGAGAGAGATGGTTCCTTTTGAGGAAAGACGCTGTTAAATAATGCAGATGGTTAAGTAAGCCTGTAGGGGCAAACACTGACTTGCTCCCTATTAGAGCTAGAGCGAGAGACAGAGAGAGAGAACGAGACAGACACAGAGAGAGAGAGAGATTGAGAGATTGAGATGGAAACAGGAACAAACAAGTCCTCCAGAGTCCTGTTAACACACCCAGTGGGATGAGCTAAAAGATTGGCAAATCGAATACACACAAAGGAAATCCCTGTAACACAAAGGCAACACATGTGTGTCTGTTGTCTTCCCGTCCCTCCCAAGGCTCCCTTGGACTGAACACAAGGGTTTTTTATTCCGGTTAGAACAGCACACCTTGTATGGAGCCGGGCTGAGACGACTCAAGAGTATATAAGGTACACTTCGCATCAACCATTGTTTATATGAGAGCACCAATAGATAATGCTAAACACTGTAGATATGAAGCCGTATTTATCGAGTCAATCCTGCTACAAAACTGCACCCAAAAACATCACTTCGACAGTGTTTTATTTATTGATGTACAGACAAAAACCACCATTGGATTATGCAATTTGTGTGATGTCACCTGCGAATGCAGTTTTATAAAGTTCCCTCACACCTCCCTACATGATGGCCTGGTATGGTTGGATGCGTTCAAAGCCTTTGAAGGAAAGACATATCCAAAGCCATGTTGCCATAGCAACCCACAAAGGTAAGGCAGTAGCCATCTTCAGGCAACGATTCCCTACTAGAAGCAAATCTCCAGTGGTAGGACGCTGCCCCCTGGTGGGAATAAACACGTACTTCTAGAATAGGTTGAAACAGGGGTGAACACACGTATGCGTTTACCTTCATAATGGGCGTAGTCATGCTTACAGACCCAAAATTCATTTTGTTTGTTTTCGCCCCCCTGTGATAAAGGCTTATGGAGCATAGAGTTGAGTTAAGGATAGTCAGTCATTATTTACAGTCAGGGCATTAAGCAGAAGATTTTATCCATAGCGACTTATAGTGGTTAATACGAAGATACACAGAGTAAACCATGCACGGTGACAGCCAGCTTGTCGGGAGTACCTAGCGTAGGTAGTTAGTGGTCTTGCTTAGGGACACCTCAACACTCAGCTAGGGGGGGGGGCGTGGATCGAAAGAGCAACCTTCTGGATACAAGTCAACCCGCTTCACCTCCTAAGCATTACAAACTTTAACTCATTAAAGCAGGGACAGTAAATGAAGGCTCAAGTTTTTCGACCAAATTGACTCGAAGTTGACTTTCGACAGAAGTGTCCGCTGAATGTAAAGCCAAAAAAGATAAATAACCATAACGATCAACATCTTAATCACAATAACATTTTATTTGCAGTAATAAAGTTAGTATACAAAGTTAAACTGTGGCAGCTCTGAAGGCTGCTGGGATTCATCCAAAGCTAAAAACTGCCTAATTGAAGAAGGCAATGTGTGTACATGTTAGGATTAAGCATCAAATCATTCATATCCTAACTAAGGAGGGCTTATTTTTTGCGCATCTATTGATGCAACATGAATGTATTTTACCATGCGTTACAAAAAAAAATACTGAATTCTAATGATGGACCAAGGCAGTGAATAACATGTCCATGTCGTTAGAAACGGCATTGAAACATCGCGGGCACTGATTCGGATTGTGCTGGTGTTAGTAATAAAGGCATCTTGATTATTATCAAGTACTTTTTTTTTTACAAGAATACAAAATAAATACTTCAATGAAATTAAGGGTATTTACATGTATATCAAAATAACACTGATTCGGATACTGTTAAGACAACATCTAGTTGATACAAGAAAATATATTTTTGTTGGTGCACGTGTGTGTGTACGCGTGCGTGTGTGTGTGTGTACGCGTGCGTGTGTGTGTGTGTGTACGTGTGCCTGTTAGAGAGGGGGAAGGGTATCTCCGCGTCTCAGCAAAGACGAATCACTGGTCAGAAGCTGAGCAGCATGTCCACGGGGGGGCTGGTTCCACTGGCGTCGTCTCCACCGGCTACATCCCAGTCGGGCTCCAGCAGCCAATCCTGGGGCGTCACCCCAACGTCCAAGACCTGAGGGTTAGTACGAGACACTGCCAGTCTACAGGAGGGGCGGAAGGAGAGGAGGACCACCACGATTACAACATGAAGAAAAGCCGGAATTCTAGTTAGTTAAAGGAATGGTATGAAGGGAAACACGGTGGGACTGCGAGAGGATCGGCCTAGTTGCTGGCGTTTTCCGCTTCTACGTGCCAATCGTAACGGCGGAAAAACAAAACGTTTTGAGTGCTGCTGCGTATCCACGTACAACAGCTTAGCAGAGCCTGGAGCGGGTATACAGGAATCCCTTCAGTTCAGACCACATTCTTCCGTCCTGGGGATAACGCTGGATTGCGGAGTTATGACGCAGCGCACGTGAGGCCGCACGCCACCAGGATTAGTGTAAGACGTTTTCTACATTGGAGGTCACATATTGTGGGGGAGGAAATGACATGGAGTTTGATGTACCCTCTGAACAACAGAGTAAATGGGTTTGCTATTTGACTGAATGAGGCAGAGATTCACTTTGACTCGAGTTCAATAATCCAAAACTGACTTTTCATTGCTTCAATTCATGGAAAATTAACAGATGAGATTTTAACATTTGAGAGTATTGAGAGCAAGCCAAAGTGGACTACTTTACTACGTGGTTAGGGAGGAGTAGTGACTGGGGTGGACTGGAGGTTTATGTTAGCGAGAGAGACAACTGCGAGGGGTTAGGGAGGCCAAGTACTGGGCATTACCTGGAGAGGAACCATAGCTATCCAGAGCACGGCTAGAGACAAACACACAGGGGATTGATTACCGCAAAGAGCAAGCAGGCTGTGCTGAGTCCAACCCCATGCTGAACCTTCTCTCTTTCCACTTTGTTTTAATGATCACTCCACTTAAATATTTAATTCTAAGGATGGGATGGCTGATTCGGCCCATCCTGTGTCTTTTTTATTATGCTTGAGTGCATCAGATAAGTCCTTACGTGCCAACATTGTGCTAAAAAATCACCAGAGGGAAAATGTGAATTCAGCCAGTCAGTTATGGAGACCATTTTGTTTTGTTGGGAGAAAAAATAAATAAGCTGCCCTCACTCACCTCGAGAACGCTTCATCCAAATCCTCCCCCATTTCCTGGAGAAAAAAATGAAATAAGTACCGTCAAAAAAAGTTGGCTTCATCCAAAATAATCTCCGTCTTGAGACCACTTCACTAAATTGCAGTTGACTTTTTCTCCCTGCCAGCAGTTGATGCCATCGTGAAGTTGTGTGTGACGTCGGATGTCGAATTCCAACCACAAATGATCTCATTTAAACAACACCGTAGGGACACTAACTAAACAATCGTCCCTCCCGACCCTCTCACTGTTTATCAACATCCTGTTGCAGTCGGACACGCAACGCATCACAGAGCGTCCTGAAACATCTACCCACCGCGCCAGGCCCGTCGTTGTTGTTGTCCTTCTCCAGGGGCGTGTGGACGTCCACAACCCGCTCTCCAAAGTCCAGAAGCTTCTCTGTAGGAACGTCTGGCCGACATGTGGGGGCAAGGTGATCTCGGTGTTAGGGGGTTTGAGGGTGCATGACATTGACTGCAAGTGGCTCTGGATAGAAGTGTATAAAATGGCTAAAATGACCATTAGAACAATGAGCAGTTATTGTGTGAATTACCCGTGTCCTTCAGGCTTCCCACACTGCTAGATCTCTGAGACTGGGAACTGTTGCTGTCCTCCCCTTCCGAACCAGACTTCACCCTCTGTTCCTTCTCTGCCACACAGACACACACACAAATAACATAAAACAAGGACTTAAACTTTGTCTCAGTTTTCCCAATGTTGTCAGCAGGACTGCACTTTTGTATCCACACATGCACATTGGTGCGGTGGTATGCGAGTGGTGGAGGGAGACAATAACATTGGGTGCCTACCTTCTTTGGCCACTTGCCAGAGCTCGAAAGCTAGCTTAAACGCCTGGGCTACGGTGAGGGTCACAGCCTGGGCCTAGACACAGACACATTTACTTATCATATACATCCCTAAGTCAGTATGATTCATGACTGTCGCAGCACCAGCACGGTTAATGTATATTCACTTGACTTGTTGGGTCTTTATTGGTGAACTGCCATTCCTAAATCAAACTGTCCAATAAATAATGCTATGGGCTACACTAGTGCATTTCCTCCTTCGAAAAAAAGACCCCAATGGACCGCTCACAATGTTATCCATAGGTCTTATGCAAGTCAAGGCTAGCTTCAACCGTACACCTTTAGAAAAGCAGTGGCTAGCGCCATCACTTGCATTCACCGTCAAACAGGATCAGTATCTGTAGCCCTGAAACCAACAAACCATCCACCCTAAGCCCTGGTGCCTCACCTCTTTCCTCTTGGAGCACAGGTAAGCGTGACATTCCAGGGTCCCGTTCTGTGTGTTCTGGGCGATGTAGGCAAACACCTTCTCATGAAGCTTGTCCGCTGTGCAGTAAGATATCCTGAGGAATGCCGCCCGAGAAATGAGCAACACAAATGATTAAAATGTCTGGTAGGTTATAAACCGAATTCCTCATCGATGCCACACACACACGCACACGCACACACGCACACGCACACCTGTAAATAGAGATGGTGTCTAGGAGGCGGCTGGTGAGTCTGTCGTGGAGGACGATTCCCTGAGGGGAGACCTTGAGGGAAACCTTTGGGGGCTTCTTCCCACTGGCTTTGGCCTGGAGGACGAAATGACACGTCTTCACTCGCTGCGTTACCATGAGAAATATCAATCATCGTGATCAAGGGACGGTCGACTTATGTCATGCCCCTGACGTTACCATCATGTATGTTCTCATCATGCTGGGGATCTGCGCTCACCGTTACCACGATGCGCTTCACGGCGGCGGCTGACAGCTCCTCCCCCTTGGGCTGGTCCACAAGGGTCATGCCCAGGTGCCGGAGGTTAAAGGTCATGCCTCCCAGGATGGTCTCCCGTGTGTCTGTCCAGTTCTCTGGGAGCTCTGAGGGAGGGGGGCCCCATCACAGGTTAGAGACAACATTAATGCGTTCCTGGTCAGACAGCAAGCAAAGAAAAATGGGAAGCGATCATTTGCTGTTTTCACGTGATAAAGCACTGAAAATAAATGAACAAGATACATGTTTTAATCATTTCAGCGCTACAGCCTCTCTCACACCTGATATTGAGCCATAACTGCTTGCCCTAGCAGCTGTGAAACATAAGTGCAACAATCGAGTATCTAATACAGCCCAGCAGAGTCGCAATTTCCAGTTTAACAACAAAGTAACCAATGATGGAATGAAGATAAAAAGCGGTTATTCACACCTCAGATAACAAACATTCAACACTGTTGACCGCAAAATACTGCTGGGTCGATGGGCAAATTTGGTTGCGCTTCCCTGCATCCTTGAGGCAGTTCAACTACAAGACAGGAACCACTTTTGTCTACCTTGGCAAATGTACATCTGGACCAGCTAATGTCACGCATGGAGTCTAAAGGTTTAAGGTTCATCATAATTCAATTCTACATGTTTAACACTAGCCCTAAGCATGCAAAATATCAACATTGCGTACCATTGTTATGTGGACGACACAAATCTATACAGCCCTATCATAAACATAGGGCTGTATGGTGAAAGCCCTGTAGCTCGTTCTATAGATCTGCTGAGACAGTGCATTGAGCAGGTCAACGACTGGATGTTCCAGAATTTCCCGGAACTAAATGAACAACATTGATCATCATTTTTCGGGTCAAAGATGAGACTGAAAGTTAGCCTAAACCTTCAGTCACTCTACTAAACCCAAAACCAAGCAATCTAGGTGTCGTTATAAATTAACAGCCATATCGGCCTACTTCTACAAACAATGCTTGGAAATACTTGTCCATGCCTTCCTTACTAGGAGGCTGGATGTGTGTAATGGTCTCTTTGCAGGCCTTCCAATAAAAAGGCTCTTAAGCTGTCGCAGCTTTATCAGAATGCAGCTGATAGAGTTCTAACAAAGACCAACAAATCTGAACACATACACCAATTCCTGCACGGGCTCCAGGTATGTCAGATCAGAGGATTTTTTGAAAAATGCTGCTGCTCACCTATAAATCACTAAACGGTTATTGGTTAAAGTATATCACTGAAACTAGGCAATGCAACACAAAGCTGGATTAAATAGACTCCAACTCTGACTACATTCAAAATCAATGTTAAAAACATTTATGTTCACCTTCCCTTTCTGCTAGACTAAAATGCACTTTTAACCTTTAAGCCCGTTTTCATATATTTTAAATCCATGTATTTTATGCAGTCTTGAAATAGTTTTATTTCTATTGCATGAAATATTTTGATGTGAAGATCGAGTCAGTCTTTTGTAAGAAAGGTGCTAAATAATTAAAGTTGATTCAGGAGGACCTTGTGGGCTTGGATTTACATTGTAGTAGTAGCAGGCAGCGCCCCCCCGCCCCCGCCCCCCCGCTTCAAACACAGGAGGGGCTTTGGGTTCAAAAGTCAGTCAATGTCACGTGAGCGAGAGGATAAACCGTGTACTGCTGCCTGTAGCCTTGGTCCAAGCAGAAGCTGATAACCCCACAGTACACAGCCACCTACCCTCATGCACTAAGTAAACTAGAGGTGCAATGACGCTTAAACACGTTAGTTTAAAGTCTAATGGGAGGCGGAAGGAAGGGATGAGATAACAACAGGTGAAATGAGGTGAGGAATTAGTACAATGGAGCTACAGGCTCTTCTGTCAGAAAACACTAAATAAATAGTTTAGGTATAGTTGCGCCAAACATAGAGGCGTGAAGCCATCACGCTGCATATGTTGGAAGAGACTGTACGGGTGGGGAAGAGGGCCAAGAGGCTGTAGTACCCGTTGGGTAGAGCCTGCAGTACACGTTGGGAAGAGACTGCGTGTGTTTGGACCATAGACCAATTCACTTTGGAGACCAACCCTGGGCCAATCCGTTTCCACAACTTGCAACTTTGTGCCCTGTTGTAACGGTTCATCCTTTGTCTTGACTCAACGCTGAATTATGTCCAGGTCATGGAAGAGTCTGGAGTAGTGGAAACTAAATGGAGCAGTCTGGTGTCGAGCTCTACAAGGATATGAAAACAAATATCGAGAGCAGACGTCACTTCACAGACATGATGCTTCAGGGAAGACAAGCAGGCAAAAATATTGGGATAGCATTTGTTATCAACTGAAAACTGAACAGACCTGCGTCAGAGAACAGCGTACATAATGTGTTTGCTTTATTTGACATTTGAGCACTTTGTTAGCGTCAGTTTGAGCTGAGGTAACCTACTTTAATTGGGCATTTAGGGTCATTCAGATAATGTTCCCAATGGGCTGCAAGGTTTAAAAGTGTTTAATGGCAGCATTGAAATTGATAGTAGAACTCTTTAAAGCTGAGCCTATCGAAGCCATTCACTGACTGACCTGTGGCATGCCTGGACTGTCGTCGTGGTTATATAGAGTAGCTCTCATTATTCTTTCTCGGCCACTAGGAAAGGATCAAGCCAGATTAAATTCTTCAGGGCTGGCCTAGAGCCTTGGAATCTGTGTGAAGAACTGCTATGTCTGCCAGACCGCAGGCATCCGACCTCGGAAACCCCGAGTGTTTGTCGGATGTTCTGCAAATCCAAAACAACATACGCGCTAACTTCGCACACGTCAATAGACACACTTGCCAAACAAACAGAAGCCATAGAGGTTGTGATCATCGATTGACATGCACCGGTTAACTTCGTCCATGGAGAAGGGGACTAGTTAAACAGCGATTTCCCCTTTATTTCACAAGTAAAATGAAACTAGTGCAATATGGAGTATTCAGACGACCAAGTGCATTTTTGACTTTCAGCGTGAAACACATAGCCCCCCAAAAACATGTTTGGTTATGTTCTCTAAAATGTCTTACTTTTGTGTCTACCGGCGCTCCAGGATTGTTTCGCCATGCTTGGGCTTCGGATGATGGCTCTCCCCGCGGACCGAATGGCATCCATAGCGAGGTACGGACGTTGATCAAAGTTGTGTTGTAGTGACGACTTCGGACCGAGGAATGTTGTTGACGCTGATGCTGCTGCGGACTTGAATTTGAACCTCTGGCAGTGGGCGGGGACAGTGATGCTTAAATATGCGAGACTGTCCTCACACACGTCATCGGCAATGTGATCAAACACGTTTCAACGCAAAGTTGTCTCCCTCACCCTCTACTTCATTCACCAAATTGTATCACAACATTTTAAATATATATATATATATACATTAGTGCTGTCAGTTAAACGCGTTATTAACGACGTTAACGCAAACCAATTTTAACGGCGTTAATTTTTGTTATCGCACGATTAACGCGTTTTTTTTTTCTTTGACTCAAAACTAAGAAGCAGTAGCCTGACTGCTATGTTCAAGGCAGTATGTTTGTATGTTCATCGTTTAATTGCACTATAGGCTTTTTTTTTGTATCGTCCTGTTTTGATCAGTATATGCACTTCTCCATGTTGATAAGTGCATAAAAATGAGAACAATTAATGGGACAACGAAATCAAGGGATATTTAGCATAGAAAAAATAATAATCGTGAGTTAACTGGCATTAATGCGATTAATCTTGATTACATATTTTAATCGCTTGACAGCACTAATATATATATATATATATAGAGAGAGAGAAACATTGGGCGACGCTTTGTCGCCCAATGTTGAATAATATTGAATGCAAATAGTAAGTCTATAATAAAATGGCACAAAGATTTGCCTTCGTTTCCATGTTTTGTTTATGTAAACGAAGGGACGTAGTTGAAAGCTTCGGCTAGATGTTAAAGTTTAACTTTGGCCATAATAATGAACAGGACAAGAAACAAATGGTTTACATGACAGTCTCAAAATGAACAAAATTAAAGGTAAGTGGGAATATTTTAAATAAAACAAATAAAACAGCTCACACGGCCACCAGCAAAACGTTCTTTAATTGTGACGCTCAGCGAGCGCCAGAGAGAAGACACAGGAACATCTTTTGGAAGAGACGAGACTCAACATGGTTGGACGATGCAGAGTTCAAATGAAGCACTTCTTATGCATACATCCCCTCATTCTTCTTCCAAATATTGTCAAAAACCACATCAAGAACTAAATTCACAATGTCATAGTAATCCACATAAATACTTGAGCGCACCGTCAGGGTGGGGGGTTGGGTAAACTCCGGCCCCGTGCGACACACTGTGACCGCCACGACCAGGGCAAACTACTCCCCATCAACACGAGTAATTCACAGTTCCCTCTGGCGAGGAGGAAGACGGCAACCCAGAGAGATGCCGCTTAACGGAACCATAAAGTCTCTCGACAAATAAATATATGCGAAGGGAAAAATAGACGAAGTGAACACTATGAATCCGTCTGGCTGCCTAAGCGCTGCACCATATTCACCTACGACCTCGTTAATACAACGAACACCATTCAAGAAGGTTGTAATGACAAAAAGAAAAACAGTACTCTTCTTTAAACATTGTACACACACACTACACCAATTGAAAGTATGGATGTAAACCGATCCAAATAAACACTTCAACACTTGGCACTTAATAACAGAAGTAGATAAATTAAAACATTCCTCAGCAATGTCAATGTACATTGTCGTAAACAACTAAATGCCAGCTGTAGGGCTTGATTAGACAATCTGATTGGGTTGGTTATGCTTTGTAGAATCTAGGGGCAGGGTGGACACTTCCTCCTAATACTGTTACCATGGAAATACATTGTAGAAACGAAAACCACGCAAATCAATGCTAGGGGGTGAGAACCAGAGCCTAGTGTGGGACTGGGAGTATGGTTCTGCATCTTATAAAAGACAAATCGCAAGGCACTGTAAAACAGCAAGACGGTAACAGCCGGGTTACCCAGACATCATTAAATCCACAGAAGAATAATATGGCCTAACAGTTTCCAATGTGGTCCCAATGAGGGTGGATGAAGGGCAGCATCATCAACAACATAAAAATAAATTCAAGATTGTTTGGCAGCGCCTAGTCAAATCTATGATAAGTCACCATCTACTTTTTCTGGTATGGTATTTGACCTTTCCATTATGCGCCAGGGGCATATGTGGTTCAACCTTCAAAAAAAACGTCTGAGGAACAAACAAAATGTCTACCTGTGCTATATCACAAGGTCAGTAACAAAAGTACATTTCTCGAGCGAGCTGAAACACATTCAGTACAAAACAAACGATCATTGATGATATTCAAAACATGAAAAGTACTTGTACATTCATCTATCCCAAAATAGTTTTGTTTTTTTACTTAACAGACACCCCAAATTGAAATCAAACCTTTTTTTTACGCCCATTGCGGTGTGTTTTATCTAATTGATCAAGATCCCGTGGAAAAACCAAACCCAAATGACAGATGCAACACGGTCTTCTCTTTTCTTTTAACTTCTTGGTTGGCTTTTACCTAGATACATATCGGATCCTGTCATGGCTACATCCCAACAAACAATCAAACGCATTAACAACAGCAGCCAAAATAATGTACGATAAAAAAAGAACATCAAAAATAAACACCTCGTTAGCAACGCCCTCTGGTTCTCAGAACCAGAACCCCAGTCCAGCTGAACCAGAAGAACCAGGAGCGAGCACGAGTTTGCGCGTACCAGTTTTCCAATGGAAACTGCATGTATGGTGACCAGAAAATCCTCAGGGACTGTCACACAAACATACGGAATTAAACAAGAGGGGAAACTAAATCCACAATTGTGTCCCCGGTCCCCTGGGGGTTCACTTCTTGAGGGGCTGGTAGACGGAGGCGTTGGGGTCCAGGGAGGAGGGGCTGCTGTCCATGAACTTGGAGGAGTAGTGGGGCGCAACGGGGCTGTGGTTCCCGCCATCCGAAGAGTAGGACAGGCTGGGCATCACCGCCATCACCTCCGCAATCCGCTGCTTGAGGTCCGCTATCTCTTGCTCTCGCTGATGGAGCTGGCCTGGGTGAGGGAGAGACGGTTGGAGTTTAAAAAGGTGCGTTCCACTTCAGACGCGTTGGGAGACAGAGTGTGTATGTGCTAGGTCAGGCGTTGTGTTCTTGAGCATGGCTTCAAGTTTAAATCACGCACAAAAACAGCCACAGTTTGAGAAACCTGTCTGCATCTAAATGGTACATGCCTCAAAAGGCTTTGCATGTCGAAATGCAGCCAATTATCGGCAATGCATATTAATTTTCAAAACTACAAACCAAGCTTGTTTCTTGATAGGTTTGCAGGATTTTGCTTTTCGAGCAGCAACCAAAGACTTTGCTCTTGTTTTTTTCTGTTTACAAAGAAACATGCAACAGTAGCAATGAATATAATTATGGCAAAAATGCCATTTATGGACCCCATTTGTTTGATATTTCGCTTTATACAATACAAAATACTTGTGTTTTAGACTTGTGAATAAAAGCCTTTGGTTTAAAGGCTAGTTTTTTGATACATCACTGCGTCCTCAATTCAATGTGTAAAAATACTTTGCATGTATAGCCAGAACATTGTGTACAGTAGGGTGAGTAAACCAAAAAAGGAAAACCATATGGTTTTACATATCAATAAGGGTCAAACAGTGTCCCCCTTTATATCATTACTCTTTCAGTCAGTCACTTCCAGCCCTGATCCGAGCATTGACAGCAGCGAGCGTTGCACCCAAAACCACTGCAACCCTTTGAAACTCCCTCATCCACATCTGAGCTACCTTGGGCTATCTCCAGCTGCCTCTTGGCGTCGCCCAGCGCTGAGAAGAGGTCCAGTTTGATGCGGGTCTCGGCGCTCAGACTGTTCTCCAGGTGCTGGGTCTTCTCCTGCATGGCAGACAGCGCTGACATCAGGACCTCTGTGTCCTTCTCGTTCTCCTTGTACTTCCTCAGCTCCTGGGAGAGGTGGGAGAGAGATAGATGCACCCGGTCAGACATGCGTGAGACCAAAAGATAGAAATTGGTAAAAATATATAAATTAATTTGAATTCTTCTAAACACCTTTTGTACAGTCACGTTCAGATAAAGTTAGAAACTATTGAATTGTGGTATATTCATTCGACATGTTATGGTTCAAATTGGTAACAGTAAGGTAAGGGCTGAGCGTCATTAAGGTCAGGGTGAGGATTTGGGGAAAACCAAGTAAGACTCCAAACTAACCTGACACTTTCCGTCCAGATCCCTGATCTGCTCCTCCTTCAGCTTCACGTCCATGCCCATCTTCTTACACTCCGTCTCCAGGTCTCTGATGCGGCCGCGCAGGGAGTCGGTGCACTCCCCCCTGCAGGACACAGGCAGCACATGTCATGGTTATTGTGGCCGTGATGTTATTAGGACGACAATGCAAAATGCAACGACATGCTATTCAAATGAACACCACTCCACACCGCCGTTTCGCAGGATTTCAGCTTTTGCAAGGGTCCCGTTTACCCAAGCACTTTGAATCTCTATTCAAATCCCAACTTCATTCACCCGATGGATGCACCGGTCCCTGAAACAGTTCCTTGGTCTAAACACCATACGCAAACCCTCTTCGAATTTGGAAGTAAAACTACCAAGTTTATCCAGACATAGTTTATCCTGATTGGATGATTGAAACCATGTGATCCTCATGTGAATGGCAGACGTGCGTACCTGGTGGCGGCGGCCAGTGCCACAGCCCGGGCGGCGGTGGCCTCCTCCACCTTCTTCCTCTTCCTCTCGTCCGTCAGCTGCTTCTCAGCCAGCGCCCGGGCCTCCTGCTCTGCCTTCAGACGCTTCTCCAGCTGGGAGATGGTCTGCTTGTCCTTCTGCTTGGCCTGCACCGCACTATGGAGCCTGGGTGGCCACACAGACACACACACACACACACAACACACACAAACAGGGCTCAGCCGGGGAACTTGATTCTTCATGGGGCATTAATTCCATGTTATTGTCTGAGTGGTAATGAGGGTACATTTATTATACCTCAACAAGGATTTGAACATCGAAAACAGAAAGACCATTTGCTGATAACATACCTCAAATTAAATGAAGGTTTAGTTTATGTAAAAACCCTTGGCAGGGTGGTTCAAGGAGCGCATTAGTGTTTAATAATGCATCTTGATACCAAAGGGGAGTGAGGCTTTCATTCATAGTCTGTGGCCTTCCATTGTGTCACTCGAACAAATGATGGCAATAGATTGTCGACTTACAGGTCAGGCAACCAAAGGTTACATTTAAAAGAGCCAGTGATCTTCGTCCGGCACTCATCTGCTCACTTATTGGGCCCTGGAATCAGGCTCCATACATTCCAGCCGTCCTTACTTGTTCTGCAGCAGCTCATTGTCCTGGCGGAGCTGGCCCAGCTCGGAGCGCAGGCTGCGGTCCTGGCTGCTGAGGGAGGACAGCTGGCTGCGGAGCTCTGACTCCAGCTGCCGGCTGGCCTGCAGGTCCGCCTTCAGACGCTTCACGTCCTGCTCCAGCCTGGAAGGGGAGGCACAGGTCAGGGTGTTACAGGTTGGGTGAAGGAGTTCGAGGGATGAATGAGATTGAGAGATACAGAGAGGATGGATCAAGGTCCCAGTTGTGCCAAGTAAGGACAGGACAGGCCATGGACAGGTTGTGATTATTTCTTTCTTCAACATCGGCAAATGTCCAATCCAATACACAATCTATAATCAATGAGGCACGGAGCAGCATTTATCATTTACATCATTACAGCTACTAAGTTAACAAATTGGAATAACTCCTCATCAAGCCTCTAACACAAAGACACCTTTGATTCTTCATGAAACTTATAATGCAAAAAAAAAAAATCTTTCTGTGATGTAGTGTGAAATGGCTTCATTTCACACAACATGATTAATTCCTCTTTTTGATTCACAGAAAATGCATTGATTAAAGTTTTTGCCAGAGAGATGAGGGTGGGTGGACTGCCTCACCGTTCTTGTACACATGGCACAGCTGGTAATTAGGGACCAACATACCTTAGTGTTCTGCACAAACACGCCATACTCACAGGCCGCCCGCCCTGTCCGTCTGACCTAACCTACTAGCGAGCGTGCTACTATCTTACCATACCAACACAAATGACTTGCATACTAGGGATGGGAATCTCTTGGCACGTCGCGATTCGATTCCGATTATGAGGTCAACGATTCGATTCTAAAGCGATTATCGATGCAACAATTTTCTTTATGCACATTTCCATGCGTGATTTTCAAAAATATATATAAACATCTGAGTTTGCTACTCGAGTTTGCTAATCACTTCCTACTTTTGTGATGATCATTAAAGACATCAACTGATGAATTAACTTATTTAATATGTAATTACTAATTAGAGAGAAAGCTTGTGTCACAAACATGACTTTCTATGAACAATGCAATAATCAATGCAGCTTGCATTACAACACAATATGGAAGTATGTCAAAAATAGGTTTCAGTTCCATTTTATTTCTAATTTTTCTTTTCTATGACATCAAATAAAAAGCTGCTCTTGAATTAGAAGGAGTTCTTGTGTCGGGCTGTGAGTTTGCATGCATGCTATGTGTAGGCTGAATCACAATCGTGTCAAGACAAATCAGATTGGCCAATAGACACTGAAGATCAAAAAAAACTAAAATGATCCCTCTCTGGCAAACACAATGTTGCAGCAGGCAAGCAAATTAAAAATATATATTATTTTTTAAATACCGATTATTAATTTAGCTGCATCGAGACGGAATCTTTCTAGAGAGAATCGCGATGCATCAAAGAATCGATTATTTTTCCCAATCCTATTGCACACCATGGTAACGTACTACAAACACACCGTACTTCCAACGTACCGTACTAACGTGTCCGTCTTGCCCAGCTGGTTATTAGGGATGCAGTTCTCCACCGGGTCTTTGGGACTCTTCCCGCCTCCCTTCTGCTTCTTCTCGTTCTTACTGGAGGACGTGGAACCCGACGGCACGCTCCCATTGGACGAGCCGTGGCTTCGGGGGGAGGAGCTGGACCCGGCCCCACCCCCTCCGCCCAGATTTTTCGTGCTTTTCCCCGCTGTTGCAGCCACAGCCGTTGTTGTGGCCGTTTCCTCTTTGGGGATCTGAGTGGGGTCGGCGTGCGTGTGCTCCCCCACCAAGTCATTGTTCAGTCTCTTCCCCCCGATGTGGTTCTCCACAAAGTCCGTCTCCTGCACCCTGGAGTCTATCGTGTGCACGATGCTGTTGTTGTTGATCCCAACCGGGTGCAGTTTTTTACCCTCCCTCTCCTTCCCGTTGCTGTCCCGCCCTTTCTCCCGGTACTCCAGCTCCGGAAGCTGGGCGCTCTGGGAGCTCTTCTTCCCCGGCGGAGCGCCGTTCTGACACACCGGCGGCGTGGGCTCCACCTCCGTCACCGTCACCCCCTTGGATAGAGCCGCTGTAGGAGAGAGAAGCAGCGAAGCTTGTTTGGAGGTCCGGTAGCACACCCTCTCTCTCACCCCTTAGCCACATGAGAGCAGTGTGTTGTCACAATCAGGTCATCATACGTGCCCCGGTACCTGGCCTTAAGTATCTTAACACAAATTAGATATGTGGTTGTTGAACTATTGGGACGGAACAAGGCAGTGTTCATCCCCATCTACGCAACGCCTCATCAATCAATCAATCAATTATCCATATGCCCAACTAGTTCTGACTTATTGGCTATTCATATACATGTTCGGACTGGCCATACACAACTACACAAATGACCCCCCCCCCCCCCCCCCCCGTGTGTGTGTGTGTGTGTGTGTGTGTGTGTGTGTGTGTGTGTGTGTGTGTGTGTGTGTGTGTGTGTGTGTGTGTGTGTGTGTGTGTGTGTGTGTGTGTGTGTGTGTGTGTGTGTGTGTGTGTGTGTGTGTGTGTCTCACCTTCCTCGGCCTCCCTCTCCTGCCGCTGCAGCATCTGTTGCTCAGGAGGCAGCGCCTGCTGCAGCAGCTGCATGTAGAACTCGTTCTCCTTCTGCACCTCCTTCTGTTTGCGGAGGCGCATCTTGTAGCTGACGTAGCTCTTGAAGCCGAAGCCCAGCGTGACCACCGGGTACCCGATGCTGTGAGGGAAGGGAAAGAGCATACCGACCTGGGTCATTTCGCAATTACCGCCTTTTCCTCTTTTAAGCACAGTCGTTATTCTGTACCAAGAGTGGGCTGACCCAACAACATTCCAAGTACCGGTAATATTCATAACATGGCCGGTTTATTTGAAACCAATTCCTTGATAGATCAATACGTCTCTAATGTATTCTCCGGAAGGGAGTGTTCATCTTCTATGTTCATGTGTACATTTTCGGAATAGAAAAAATAATCAAGAGGGACATTTCATCTCTTGGTGGGAGAAGTGGTTACCGTGTAGAAATACGATACCAAGCAGCACCGTTCACCGCCAGTCATTATGAAACAGAGTGGAAAAACCTGACTCACACAGAATGATGTGGTCCATTATTTCACAATGACAGTGACATCACTGTTCCACTACACCACGTGTTTTGGTGCATACATTTGTCCAGGTTCAGTCTCCGATAAGTCATGTTTGTGCTGAGAACCTAAACGTTTGTTAACATATTTTCAATTTGAAGGTACTTGAGCAAGTAGGATGCAAGCCAGTAAAGAGGCATGGAGGTATGCCTCTATGCGACAGTGGGGAAAGCCCTGACATGGGTAAAAAGGTCACATTTTTCACAGGATACCTTGGTTTGCGTGTTAACTTCACTCCAACATTTTGCTCTCTTCCACAATTTGCATAGGTCAGATGTGTTCATCTCTGCGGTTGCATGACTAAAACTGCCGAGAGCAGGTGCAGAAGTTAGGGTGGGTTACCAGTGAGCAGCAAACGGACGACACAGGTCAACATGGAAGTTCTTCAGGTCTTTGAAGCGGATGGCGGCCTCGATGTACACAAAGAGTATCCATAGCGACACGGTGGGCAGACACACTCCTCGTTCTGGACAAAAACAAGGGACAGGAAGAACATTGATTGCTATCGATTTCCAATGTTAGTATATATCACCATGGAGATGCTTTCATTGATAAATATGACATTTGGTGGCCACTTTGGTCCAAAGCATCTTGAAATGCCATTGGCCGCAGGGGGAATCGGCCCCGTCATCCTGGCAGTGTTGATTTTGTTCTATACCACTTGACCTACGCAACATTACGGGACATTAAGGACCAGGAGGTTGGGTCTCTAGCTAAGATAGGTCAGGTAGGTAGGATGCAGAAATTGGGAATCACAACCAGAACCTAGATAATGAAGACCCTTGATACTACACTGCCCCAATGCAGTAGTCCCTTATCTAGATAGTACCATTAGAATTTAGCATGGAGGTCACCTTGCGGAATGTCATTTCTATATTGAGAGAATGGCAGTGAGGGGAGGACACTGACCTGTGTGCCAGACATACTGGACCCATACGTAGGTGCTAGCGGCAAAGAACAGCCACTGGACGGGGATGAAGAGGAGGCAGATGATGTCGGACGTAAACGCTACACACACAAAGAACACCGAGAAGGCCTGAGGGAGGAAACCAAAAATTCAGAGACAATAGAAAATTAGTTATAAATGATTTCCTCCCCAAAATGGAACTAAACTGAAAGACACAAAGACATCTCTTACCAGCCCCTGGTATCTGAACGAGTCGTAGACACTTCTGATGAAAAGCCAGAAGGGCCACAGGTACTCAAACCTGAACTCCAGTACAAAGTCTGCTAGCAGCACCAACACCCACACTACCAGGAACTTCAGGTATAGGAAAGTACTGAGAAGAGAGAGAAAGAACAACGAACAGTCTGGATTAGACAGGGACAGACACAACAATTGCACTGTGAGTATTACAGCTTGTGAAGCTCTATAGAGTGTAGATGTAAACTTGCATCATATTTTCAAAAAGTAACATCAATATTGTGAAGGGGATTTCACTAAAGCACGTTACTTCGCTTGCAATGTGTATGAGTATGTGAATAGTGGTCCTATTTGAACAAGCAAGAGAAAATAGGAGTCAGGACCTATGGAAGAGCATGTATAGGCATGTCGCTTTAACATGCACAGCTGCTTTCACTTTTCTGGCTTGACAATAACATTCATTATAGAGCCCCGGGCTTACATTGACCCAATATTCACGCTGAAAAACCACCTATAATGTAGGCCTACTGTTGCAATGACATTATACAAAAGCCGAATAAGAGAGAATATTCCAGTTGGTATTGTGCCTGTTGCAGCGACAAAACCATGTTCAAATGTAAAATGATATATTTGTTGGAGGAGAAACATTGTTATACACGGTATTTAAACTACATGGTGTAGAAACCCCGAAGTCTATTAAAACGCGTGGACTGGAGATCCACGGTGCTCTGAAGCTCGTGCATTGTTCTCTCAATAACACACCGTGTGACCGTTGGGGTTTTAACCTCCCAGGTCTGATACAGAACGTCAGTTAAAAAAATTACCAGGCAAATCCTGACACCGGACCAAGCTCAATACCATAATAATTAATAATAATAAAATTGAGATGGCACGATATTGCCGTTGGTAAAATATCATGAATGAGATGATACGATGAATCCGGCCTGTAATACTGTAACGTAGAAGCATTCATTCAAGGTGTCCTACTGTCAATACAATCGCGGTAGCTCTTTGAACAAGACGGATGCTGCCATTGCTGTCTTTAGATTTCTTAAGGGGCGCCATTGTTATACAATAACATCCATCAAGCCCCCTTTTTGCGTACCTGCTATATATACCCTCGGTAATTCTGTTCCGTTTTAACGGCCGTCGGAGTTTGCTGCAGTCCGCATTGCGCCGCTTCATCCTCCCCCTGTTGATTCACCTCTGATACCGCTCTGGTAAATGCAACGGAAATGTTATACAGTCATGCTACTATGAGCGGTTCTTCAATTTTTACCCATTGTATTTGTTTTATGCACATGAAACAAAGAAATAAATAAAAACAGTCAGTGGAAGGCCCTCCCCCTTTCACGAAACAGTGCGTCGCATTCTGACGTGAAGCGTCACATACAACGTCATTGACGTCAGATAAATGGCTGCCTCCACAACATAGGACCATGCATGCACCCGACGTTTATACCTTTATTTTCTAAATGCTTCTTTTAAACACGGGGATTTAAGGTTGGTATATTGCATCCTGTAAATAATATTGTTTTCTTACGGTATGCGAGGTTGTCGTTTCTCGTGTACAAACCATAAGGCCTTTACAAGTCCATGCCTGGCTCCACACGGCTCCCCCACGTTTAAAGTTACTGGAGAAAAACGAATTATTCAGCTAACTGAATAGTCAAATACGTGATGACAACATTTATAGGTTTTGATGTGGATTGGTCATCAATTATGAATTTCATAGTGCTTTGTTTTTTGTTTACTGTCATATTTCCGCAGATGACATCAACCGAGGAGATAACGGTGATTGACGTGGGGGAAAAGGAGTGTGCCAAGATGTCACAGAATACAGAGATGAGTGAGAATGTTTTCAAGGTACACTCACTAAATTGTCTTCAAACGTATCCGAATTGAATACTGGTTTCTGATTCTACACTGTGCTATTTGTCTATACCAAGAGGAAAATACGTACGTACATCTAGACTTTATATGCTGACGAAATTGGCCATCGATTATTAATTTCACAGTGCTTTCATTTTAAAATATCGTCATTTGTTTTCTGTCATAATCCTGCAGATTACATCAACAGAGGAGATAAAGCTGATTGAGGTGGGGGAAAAAGAGTGCGAGAAGATATCACAGAATTCAGAGATGAGTGAGAATATTCCGGAGCAACAGGAAATTTCCAAGGTACACTCACTAAATTGTCTTCAAACGTATCCGAATAGAATGCTGGTTTCAATTATTGCTAGTGCTGGTATTTCAGACATTCGAGAGGACAATGAAAAGTAATTAAAAAACAACAATGTAGTTTCATACCCAGTTGTCCGCTTTGGTGTCAGCATGTGAAGACGTAGGGCGACAAGTGATAATATGTTTCATACGGAGTGCAGGGTTTTCAAGTTATTGCCTGTAATTACATTATAGTTCAAACAAAAACATAAGGGTACCCACAAGCTTATGGCTGTGCGCTTATGAACCTCAGAGTCGCTCACTATCTTCCGAAAAAGACTCGAGACTCACCTGTTCAGAGTCCACCCCGACTCTGCATAGCCACCCTCCCCCTTCTGGCCACCATTGAACATTGTATTGTGTTGTGTTGTATTATAGTACTTAACTGTGTAGCAACTGCAGTTGCTGCTATCATTGCTGTAACACGGGGAATTGGTTAGCCTAGCGATTGTTGTACTTGCACTTGGTTCTATGAACATCCTGTACCAACAGCGATATATTGTTGCACTTCTTATGACAAATGTACTTATTGTAAGTCGCTTTGTATAAAAGCGTCTGCTAAATGCCCTAAATGTAAATGTATGTTGAATGTTGTTCCGTTAGCCCTTTTCCCATCACTGGTGGTTTTTATGACAGCAGACTTCCACAGAGGACTTGGCCGAGCAAGTGGTTCCTTGTGCTGAAGCAAGACAGGAAGAAGCGGAAGAAAAGGCCATCGAGACCGATCTGTTTACTGAGCGAGAGAGCGAGGAGAACACAGCTGAGGTATGGCCATGAGCAGCATTCTCTTTTCATGTAATTCGCAGCCTTGTTGTCTGCTGTATTGTTTTTCCTTGTTGGCATATTAAAAAGGTCAACAGATTGGATGTTTTAAGAAAGAATATTTTAGTGAGGAGCTGCTCCCAGACATCACTGTGTAAATAGTTATGATGTGAAGCCCATCTGTTTCCATTTTAAAATAATCACTTTTTTTCTCTGTTGTGCAGTGTTTGTTAAATAAATTGTTATAACTAGGGATGTGAATAACTCAAATTTTTCATGGTCGAATAATCAGTGGATGGTATGAACGAATAATCAATTATTCGATGTGTGCCGACATTCACAAATGCAGCCATGGATAATCGGCAAGAAATTCCTTAATATCTTAAACGCAAATAAACAAATACCTGCTAAGTAGTTCCAGTCAAATTGTCTGTTCAGCCTTCAAAACGGGAGCTGGCTAATTGTGTAAAATGAATTAAACTGTAATCAGACGTGGTTATATGCTCTAGACTCCATAGTATCTGATATAAAGGCTGGGATGTATTTCGAATTATAAATATGTTCAATGCATAGCGTTAGCTCTGGCTCATAGCTGAACGGACTAGAATACCTCCCGTTGCCAAGTCGAAGCTAAGGTCCGTCCTATTTACTGGTATGAACAACGTTTCTGTTGCATAGGAACTTTACGGGAGGGTAATGATTGTTCCAGGAATTAGTCAAAGGCCTCAGGCGTTACCAGGGAAACAAAGTTATGGCTTGTGAACAACTTTATATTTGGATTGTAAACGCATGAAAATATAAATGAATGGTCTTCATTTATTTTCTTTGGCAAGTGACCATGGTATAAGCGGGATAATGCCCTTCAAGGTGTCCAACATTAGTTCCGTTCGTTAATTCTTGTTTATTTGAATGGGAAAAAAAATTAACGGTCCAAATGTTAAAAACCGACTTTGCCCCTCGGGAACGAATAATCCGATTTTATGTCCCATCCCTAGTTTTAACAATAGTTCATCACTATGCATTCTGTTTCCATAGACTCTTTCCAAGGAAAAGCTTGAGGAAGAAGTGTCAACTGAGGAAAAGCAGGTGGAGAAGGAGGCTGAGGAGGAGGAGGAGGACGCCGAAAACGACGACGACGGCAGTGGTGAAAAGGATGTTGATGTTGGTGAAGAGGAGACGGAGAAAGAGCCCAAGGCCACGCAGGGAAAAAAGAAAATGGCTTTGCGTGAACCAAAGAAGGATAACACTTCGCGGATGAACCTCAACAACGAGGTGGTATTGATGAGGAAGGAGGTGAGCAGGGTAAGGGGGCTGCTCATCAGGAAGCTGACGCGACAGATCGCTGCTCTGAAGAAGAAGAAGGGAAAAGAGAACGAGGTGCAGAAGAACCAGAGGAGAGCCGAACGAATGGTGGAAGAGATCCATGAGATGAAGGCCCTTAAACCAGACGTGGTAGGTTCTGCTTTTATCCATTCCTGTAGCTTCACCCAGGGATGGACGTTGCCTTGCTCTCCTGTACATCAAGCTCAAACGTTGTCGTTACACTTAGGGTAGAAACTCATCGTGGGTCACACTGGAAAAAGATTGCGATGAGAACATATACCTTAAATGTATAGCAATTGAAGGTTATAATGTTATTTCAATTATTAACTTTTTATAATGATGACTTTAATGTGAGTGATCTTTTTTTTCTGATAGGTGACCAAGATAGCCTTGCAGCAGGAGATCCAATTTGATGTGGTTTGTAAAAACCCAGCCTCTTCGGTTACCGACCGAGCCATTGCCAGAATAGCCAGCCACCCTCAGTTCAGCAAGAGGATTGCGACTATTAAATTAGCTGTGAAAGCTTTCAGGGAGGAAAGGTCTAAAAAAGGAAGGGGTAAACCTAAGATTGCAGATGCTGATGAACTAACGCAAAGAAAGAAAATGGAGGAGGAAGAGGAGAGTAAAGAACAGGAAATGGGTGGCTGTGAGGAGAAGGAAGAAATAGGGGGCGACGGTTCTGAAGTGACCACTACTCAAAACAGAGACTTGTCTGGGGTTTCAGGGAGCCGAAAAATTGGTAAGGTTACCGAGCCCTTGAAAAAAGGAATGCCGAGAAACCGCAAATCTGCAGTGAATAAAACACAACAGAGTAAAGTTATGGAAAGGAAGACGAATCACACTACTGCAAAAGAAAAGACTTTGGCCATGGAAGACGACACCGGAAAGAGTTGCTTGGAAAAATGCAAGGTAGTCTTTCACATAAAGTCACCACCACCATCGGAGGGCGCTAAAGCCATGGACGATGCCAGCCAAATGGTTGTGAAAATTGACACACATAGTAAGGTCACCGAGAAGAAGAGAGAGGTCACCATCTCAAAGCAGCCCACCGCATCATTAGAGGGAGCAGGTGAAGAGGAGTCAGACGATGACGCCATAGAAGTGTCACTACACAAGGGTTCATCACTGTCAAAGAGTGACCTGAAAGTGCACCAAGGAGTGGAGGAAAAAGACGACGACGACGACGACGACGATGATGATGATGATGATGATGATGATGATGACGACGACGACGACAGTGATTTGCAGTCTGATGAGGATGAGGAGTCCAACAGTATGAGGTCACCAGAGAGTGACAATGGCTCTGAGGTGGAAACGTCGACCAAGTACTCTGAGGCCAAGGTTCTTAAGAAACCACTGAGCAAAGTGGGGTACAAAAGACCAAATCTTAAGCCTGACCTTGAATCAAATCAGAAAATGTCAGGAGACGACGACGACGACGAGAGCGACATAGAGTCCTCTGACGAGGAAGCACCAAAGGAGTACTTTGACGACAGCACAGAGGAGCGTTTCCACAAGAGGTCCTCTCAGTCGGAGAGTGATGGCGACGATGACTTCTTCTTAGGAAAAGTGAGCAAGTTCAAAAAGAAGAAGAAAACGAAGAGCGGGGTGAAGGACACCCCTTCAGAACCAGAGAGCCCTGCTGAGCTGGAGCCACGTCCCAGTGATTCCCAAGGGTCCAAGTTTACATCTGTCTTCTGCCAGTCCCTTTCCCGGTCAGAGAGCGGTGATGGTGATGGTGATGGGGGCAGACAGGGGTTCGGTGGCAGAGGCAGAGGAGATAGATTCGGTGGCAGTCGGGGAATGAGGGACGGTAGAGGTCGGGGGATGAGAGGCGGTGGCCGTGGGGGGATGAGAGGTGGTGGATTTGACAGCAGGCCTCCCAGGTTCAATTCCCGGGAGAGAGGGGACACCGGAGAATCCGATTTCAGCAACGCGAAACGTGACTTTAAAAGTAGACCTTTCGGATCCAAAGACCGGGGAAGGGACTTCACTGCGAGAGGAAGGGAAAGGGAAAGTGGAGGTGGTCGGGGAAGGGGCCGTGGTTCCAGACTACCAGATCGCAGTGGTGCAGGTTTTAATTCCAATCAGCCAGAAGGGCAGTCCCTGCATCCATCATGGGAAGCCAGCAAGAAGAGGAAAGAGCAAGGACAAATCCAGGCTTTCCAGGGGAAGAAGATTAGGTTTGATGATGATTAAAGGTGTCGTCAATTATCTTGTCCTTGTGGTGTAATTTTGATTCAACAACTAGTTTACTATGACATATTTAGGATGTCACTTGGTAAATGGCCAGGTAATCTTTTGTGGTTAAATGAAAGGAAAAGGCACAGCCCCACGTGGTCGATAAAGCCTAAAAATTATACTCTTTATTCTTTACACTTTTCTTTTTTGTGTTCCCAACGTTAAATTGGCATGATTGAACCTTCAACCAAAACCTTTGAAAAAATACTGTGAAAACAGTAGTAGGCTACCTGTTCTATAAGTAAGATAAATAAAGTTTACCATCTTACCACCGACATTGGCCTACATGCCTTGCTACGTTTATTCGTATGGCTATAATTGATTTTTTTTGTATAAAAAAATATTGTAATGTTTCTAATAAAATGTTCTCGTTATTTGAGTGTTTTATGATGTCATCTCATCATTGCCATGTAACACGGCGCTGTGACGATTGGTGGGCGGCCACTACAACATCCTGAAACGTAGCTGTAGGCTGAGAGAGGGTCATGGATTGTACCGTTATACCGGGCTACAGGAACGCAATTTCCTTTCTAAAATTGCCATGAGGTTGTTAGCCATTTTACAGTATCCGAAGCGAGAATGTTTCAAGATTACAAGGAGACGAATGTTTTTAATTGTATTTTAACGTATTTTACTTTATTTTATCTGACGAAACATGGAACGGAAACTGATGTCCCTCTACCGGAAGCCCCCCATCCATCTGCCTGCGTATCCTACCACAATTCTAGCGTGTGTAGTTTTTAGAGCGAGTCCGTCGCAGAGTAATATGGGAAATGGGATGTATATCCAAAGACGTATAATATGCCTGCGTGCGTGGATACTATAGTTGCTTCCTCTCCAACATCACTGACATGATCACTTCTGCAGCTCGGCCAAGGGGTTAGTTTGTTCTATTTCTGTCGTCATACTTTGTTGAAACGATTCAACACCAACGTTTAAATCAATCCATTTGACCAATTACTGCTCATCCATGTTTTTTTTACACGTACATGGTTTGAGCGCAGCGCTCCAAACATGGCCGCACACTTGGGAGGTTAATTGGTCAGCGTATCATCAAAGTATAAGAATTTTTCATACACATGAAGTGAGTACAGTGGGCGCAAAAGGTAAATTTGTTATTGGAAATGGGTCAAAACACCAGCATGGTTTGGTCCCCAGCCATCCGCAATAGTTCCACTGCGTGATTCCATTGTGACTTGTGTTCAAACATGATCGTTCAGAGACGCGCAGGAGGTACATCGATGAGGCTTCGTTCTTTATTGGGCCAATCCTCACAAAGTGTTCTAACTTAGTTATACATTGTGTCTTTTTAACAACTGTCTAAGAAACGTATTTCTAATATCTTCCTGTGAAGGCCAACAAGGCGTGGAGCTGGACGAGGCTGATCCTGACTTCAGGATACCTCGCAGGGGGCGACCCCCAAATGCGACGCAAGTATGGTCTTTTATTTTATTTAATGTTTAATTATTCACTAGTCAGTTGTGGCAGTACAATTTTCTCTATCATTCATACAAGTTGGAAAAGCCGTTGTTCAATTCATTCGCGTAAACGTTACGTTGACATGGTTAGTTTAAGTTTGGTCTAAAGAGACTACAGGGTAAGAAACAGGCCATCACTGCATCAAGAGCATGATGGAATGGTTTAAAAGGTGAAACCTCCAAGCACCCACAACAAAAGGAATCGTCATTTAGCCAAATACAGGAAACATTTGAGACTGATAATCAAAAATATGTATGAGCTACATGTCAGTATGTATGAGCTACTTGTTCATTACTATAGTAACCATCTTCTTAATGTCTTCTATTCTCCAGGCAAGGCGCAATTCAGCCCTCTTCCGGAGGACAAGGGCCTTATGGGCGATGGTGGAAGGCTCTGCAGAAGGCATACTGGACATGAATAAGGCGTGGATGTCCCTCGGCGTCCGCATTAGAAGCGTCCTCGACATCACAAACGTCCTTATGGGCGCAGGGGTACTCTTCAGGACGTCCAAGTACACCGTACAGTCGACGTAAGTGCTCCTCGCTTTGTACAAACACGCTGTGGTCAGGATGTTCATTGGCCCCGGTGACTTGGGTAGAGAATGTCACCCCGTTGGCTGAACCCCTGGAGGTTGTATGCGCAGGGGCCCTGATTTAAAGGCTAAGCTGGGCCGCGAAGTCCAGATCCTCGAGGACGCGGAGAAGAAGCTGGATGAGTTGATAGAGACCGCCCTGGAGCACGTCGACCACATGTGGGAAGATGAGATCAGCGAGAAATATCCTTTTCTAGTCCAATCTTGTGCATTTGCTCTTCCTTGTTTTTTTTATCAAATGGCTTCAAGGCATGATGTATGTATCCTAACCAGGCAAATTACCCGGGTGTATATCCTTGACCCTTGGACCCACATTTCTGTATCTGTCATATGAGGATGTGAAAACGATCCCAAGTTTGAGGGAACAGACGGTGATTCTGGTCAAAGCCCCCGCCGAGACCGTTCTGGAAGTGCCCCATCCAGCAGAGGTAGGAGGCTGGATCACTTCATGTCCCTGTTCTACCCCTTTACCTCTTGGGAATTCTCTATCGCATCATTGCAGATGCAAATTTCCAATGTGATTTGACGGCGTCAGAGCTAAGAGCGAGCACTTGAAGTAAAGTGGCTGAAGTCGTAATATCACAATCAATTAATAATGAATGAACCCGGTGAACTGGCTCAATGTTTCGAGGCTCTTCTTGAAACATTGTGTCTAAATGAATTGGGATGGGGGAGTAGCCCAGCGTGTTTTTAAGCATCTTTTTGTTCCTCTTCTTTTCACGTTTTCAGAGTATCCAGCTGTTTCTGAAGAGTAGCCAAGGTCCTATCGATGTGTACCTCTCCTCGGAGGACCACTCCCCCTTCGATGTCCCAGAAGACCCACAGGACGACGACGACGATGACGAACCCACAGACTGTTCCGACGACGATGGCCCCATGGAGCATACCCAGACTCCATCTTTCCTGAGCATGTCGTCCACAGGTGAGTCACACACGGCCATATGGTCCTTAGATTATGGGGTGTCGGCCATTATTATATAGCTGACCATCGTCCAGATCTCGCTCTGCTTAAAATTATCGATACTTTTTCAATCGTCAAAAACATTTATTTGCAAACCTGACCTGCCGATACTTTTATTTCCTTTATGTAATTCATGTATAATTCTGAAAGTCTTCAAAATAGGTCAAAGTATGACCAGCTTCATTCAACTCAGACTTACCTAAGGTTAGAAATGTTGATGTTCTAAATGCAACATTTGAAATAACTTACTATATTTTCATAAAAATAGACTCATAACCAAGCCAGTTCATATCCTTTCAAGAAAGAATTTTGTTATATCACCAGGTGTTAGTGTTTGAAATTGAGCAGGGCCCTGAAATCAGTATCTGGCACACTCGCACACTCGCACTTTCCCCATTTCTCCTCTCTTGGGTTGAGCTCAAGTTTTGTCACTTGGTGAGAACACGTGACATAAATGTCAAAATTGTGCCAGACAATTATTGACATCAGAGATTACAAAAACCATGTCGCCTGGGTACTGTGGTACAGCGTGTATCAAATCCCCAATGGGATGTAGTCTCCAAGCTCTCCAAGCTCTCCAACCGTGTTGGTAGCCCTCCCCACATCTGCCTGTTTTTTGACATGTTGTACCCCCCCCCTAACCCCCACTCCCCAGACGCCGTTGAAGACTTGTGCAGCAGCACTGTGACCATGGAGCAATTGCCGCCACTTGCCAACGAGTCTTTCCCCCCTTCTCCAAGCCCTCTCTCCTCCCTGCTCGCCCCCACGTGCTCCTCCGACGGGGAGGAGACGCCGTCCTTTGCCACTCTCACCACGCCACTGGCCCTCTCTCTGGGAGGGGAGGAATACCTCCTCAGTCTGGGGGAGGACGAGGGCATTTCATACCCCTTTTCTTCTGTCGAACTGGAAGGGGGCTTGTGGAAGTGTTTTGCGCCGGCTGACCTCCCCCCTTGAGTGCCCCGCTCCGCCGCGCTCTGTGCTAGTTCTCCTAAAGATTTCAGAGGCCCATCCAGACTCAAACCGTGGCCACTCTGTGAGGCTTTCTTGAGCCCCTGGAGGGGCAGAGGGGTTTTTCCTGGTGGCCAAAAAGATGATACTTTGAGCCGAACACTGAACCTCGCTTCCTCCACACATGCCTCCCACCTGTCGTTTTCCATTCAGCTCTCATTGCTGTAGTAGTCCAGTCGCCGTAAACGCACTTTTTCTGTCAAGAGTAGAGTTCATCTTTGAGTAGTACAGGGACCACGGTTTAGATGGTTGATTCACTTTTGAAGGATTGTAACAATAGTTGGTTGTCATTGTGTCAGTCCCTCCTGGAAGAACATGGGAACTGTGCCTGGATGGTTAGTATTCAGGCATTTTGCACTGGCTGAATAGACCCTCTCTGAAACCCATGCAACACCTCGGTTTCCATGTATTGTTGTGGAGTGTAACCATGTCTGAGAAAAGCTTCTTTTTTTTTTTCTCGAAAGCCCAGAGTTTATTAAAGATGGAAGTTGGACCATTTCCACAATATACCTCCAAACTGCTATACATTTGAGATGTTGTTCAGAGTATGGGATTAACATCATATTGCTCTAGCTTTTCAGTGCAGTACAAATGTCAATGCTGCCATAACAATGTAAAAGCGTGTTGGCTATTTGATGAAGGCAGGTCTGTAGCCATGTTTTTAGAGCGTGCAAATGTAGACGCTCTCTGCTCTCTATGCTAAAGCTGTCAAAGTTGCCAAGCACCGTAGGCCGGGAGCTATGGACCAACTTTCTCCAGTATAATGGTTGGTTTGTCCCAGTATTTAAGAGGGCCGCTCAAGATCTACATTAATCATGTTTTCCTCATAAATATGTTTTTTTTTTTTTTTTTTTTTTGGTTTAATAAATATGCATATATATTTTTTAGAATGACTCTGCTCTCCCTTTTTTTTTCTCCTGCATTTTTGACTTCCCACCTGACGGATCTCTATGTTTTCCTCACATAGTTATTACAAGTCTATAAACAAATCTTGTTCCCCCATAAAACATAAGCTTGAAGCCGTGCCATCTTTAAGACTGTGATATTTGTGTGTACGGTAAATATATTTATATATGTTCTTCCACAGTTATTTTTTAACCAATTTCTACGTTCCTAATGACTTAATGACACATGTTGAACTATGAACATCGTTCAGTCATAAAAGAGTTTGAGATATTTCAATTGCCTTGTTGAATTATTCATTAAGCAATTGCTTAATGAATACTTTCGGAAAACCGAAAGTATATTAGTACGTTATTCCCCGCAATAAAGTCATTGATTTAGGCAATTCTATGGGTCTATTTCTAAAAGTGCTTTTTCCCTAATTTCTGCAATGAATATTGGTCAATTGTAGCTGGCTTTGGTGACATAGGGTATGCAATTATTTCGCATTAACAATGGCATCTTTAAAGGCCTGCAGAGTCTCTTCAAGCAGTTCTTTTCATTTTTGACTTTCATTTTGACAAATCAACACTCTTTCAGATATTGTTAAGTTCTGAGTGCCAGTAGTATCAGTACCCTGCAGAGTTGTTTTTTTTACAGATTATTTATGCATTTATTTTAGTATACCTTCACATCAATATTGGCTCCACAAAGAGCGGCAGTCTCTCCCTTTGAATATACCATCGCTGTGCCACTCACCAGGGTCAGCTCTCCCAGAGATATGCTGCCCAAGTCAAGCCAAGTAAAACAAAGTACAACTTATTGTCTCCCAAAATCTGCTTCTATTTGATTTGTATTTTACAAAATATATGTATCTAACTTACAATGTCAGAGATGGAGCCTGATACATAGATTCTAATTATTAATACATGTCATACAACTAAGCGCCCACGATGAATAAATAAAGAGGTTAATAAAGCATTATAAATATATTGATAGGTTCATGCCCTCGGATAAGATTAAACATTATTTTATTTATTCTTTATTTAAAGTGGATTGCCTTGGTGGATTTCTCAATCCACCAAGGGGTCACTGGGCTGCGAAAGTATATATGGGTATTTGCTGCCCTGTTATTTTTATATCTGGTTGTAGTATTCTTCTGGACACCAGGAGGCAGTGTAGTCATACAATGCTGGCCCTCATTTCTAAGTGTCTAGGCTAGGGCTGAAAACCAAGTACCAATATCCCTCTATGAAGAACTATAGATTTTTATGAATAGATGTAATATAACATTCACACACTAAATATAACAATCAAATTAGGTTCGCTCCCCTCGCTGGCAAAAATAACCGATAGAACTCTGGGAATTCAGAATCGAATAGGATATGCAATAAGTTGTGGGCAAATCAATATGAACTTGAATATGATTGGGTATTTGTAGCTTGGCCAGCACAAACAAATACTTTCAGTTTCAATTTCATTGTGTAACTCCCAAGCAATGAAGTTTAAACTAATTGGTCTTCTGATTTCATCTGGTTGAGTCAGAGAAGCCATATACTTTCAGAAGGTCTGTGTCCTTTGTTTAGTGTCAGAACAGGAAGCAATAACAAACATGGACCCATCCTGGTCCACGTACTGATGCAAAAACCGTCATTAAAACAGTACTTTGGAGATTGATCTAGGTTCCTCTGAAATAATTGCATTTAAATTAATACATCCCTTTCTTTATTTTTTCAAAGTGGCAGAAAGAAAATAATCAAATTACTTCAATCAGCGTTTCCCTCTCCCCACAGAACCTCACGCTTAACTCCTTTTCAAGGGAATGCAATTACTCCCTGGATTACCTCCGCTCCATGTTTACATTCCCCCAGCCTGTCCCTTTGATCAGCTGCCTCTGAACAACTGCAACCAGTGAAGGGCTCTAATGAATGTTGGCGGCCTGCGCCCATTCCCCTGTCTATCCATCTATCCATCGACCGGCGCATGCAGGCGGCTGCCTCAAGTCAACCGAGGACGCCGGGTCAAAAGGGGAAACGCTTAATGAAACACGGCCGGCTGTATTTGGCTTGATTAGCCTCTCCGCGTGCCAAAGACATTCACCTTTCTGTCAAGGATTGCTTTCTTATCAAGGACATGGTCTTTAAGTTGTTTTTACATTGGAGGAGTAGGAGGTTCTCTATGCTATTTCCGAGCACTTATTTATCTGCAGCTCTGGCCTTGCTTAACGATGGATACTATAATAACGCAGCAACAGACGTGGGCTGGACACCTTGGGTAGGACAATTACGATTGATATTAACTCATCTTACCTTCCTAGAGGTTGCTTGCTACAAGCCGTTCACTGTGAACAAATTGTTGTTGTCCACCAATTATGTGCTCATGGCTCTTGACCTCTTGGAGAATGTGGTGTTATTCTCTACATGTGTAAACCAAGCCCGTTTCCTCCAGATTGATTCTGCTGTTTGAAAAAAAGGAAAACAAAGATTGAAGGAGCGATCCCTGAAGTGCCCTGACTGGTGTGTTTACCTGTGTCTGATCAGCCCTCCTCCGCCTCCTCCTCTTTGTCTGTTGTGCGCCACGCCAGCGCCCTTAACCCGATGATGTAATCCAGCTTCGGAGGAGGCTGCCCTGGCCCAAGCCCCCTGTAGATGGCAGTGTTGAATCTCAATAACCCCGTTCTGTACATGCCAATAACAAACCCATTTAACCCAGTGCCCCACAAACTCTGGCACTCAAGCCTGGTTCACAGAGTGTCAGTGGATCACAGCAACTATTGATTCACGTGTTTGAGTGTGTGTGTGTGTGTGTGTGTGTGTGTGTGAGGGGGGGGGGGGGGGGGGGTCGCTGTGGTTTACTGACTGCACGCCTAAAATCTGCGCCTTGCACGTGAAAAACACAAAGTGAATATTGAATATACGCTCCATTGGATTAGGCCTGACGTCAGCCCACCCTTATTCTCTCCGGGTTAGGGAGCATTCAATATACCTGTCAATCAGTTAGTCGATGGCATTTTCATTTTTAGAGTACTTTCCTCTGTGACCCAATGACATAAGCGAATCACGGAGTCACTTTAAAACTACAGCGATAGGCGGAGGGAGGAAAACTAAGTCAACCCCAGCTCCCACTTGGGCTTTGGAAAGGATTTAGGCTCAGTGTTTCCTACCAAGACTCTGTTGCTCATCTCCCAGTGGAATTCAGCACTAAACTGACTAGAGTTCCATCAATGTTCGCCACCAGCAGCCAGAATGTTGTTTTTACTGCTGTTGAGTGCTGAGGGAGCGAAAGCGAGCGAGTGAGTGAGTACAAGAGAGAGAGAGAGAGAGAGAGAGAGAGAGGGTTAAAGAGGAGCACCAAAACAGAAGAGCGAGCAAGCGAGAGAGAGTGAGTGTGTGTCATTTGCCTCATTGGCTGCCGAAGAGTGCGGCGTCTTTTTGCGAAACCCTCCCTCAGCCAATCCTGTGCCCCCGGAACATTTTGGGTTTATGAATGAGGTTTGATTCATCAACTACAGAGCACGCTCAGCGCATCAAGATGCAGGCTCTCTCAACTCACAACGGAGCGGTGCTGCTGCAAGGAAGGACTCGTCGGAAGTGTACCGCCTTAAGACGACGGCCTCTGCAGAGGACCCCCGTGCTGAACAACAACAAGGGCTCGTCTGCGCCTCCCAGACAAGGAGTGAACCTGACTTATGCACATGGTTAGGCACATGTCAAGACTTGTTCTGTACAGATGTAGATGTCTGCTGGGCTGAGCGGACGACCAGGTTGGACGACAGATGCATCCGCTGCACCCTTTAGGCTGTGCAAACCGAGGCCTCAGGAACGCCAATGGGCACGTGTTTACGATTAAGTTGCCAACCTGGAGATAGGGAACATGGCAACGAGAAGGCAGACATAACAATACCGCCGATAGCCTGATGTGCTTGGAAGAAAGCAGTGCGCAACATGCACCTTCCCACATTATTGTGACCCTGTGAACGGTTATGTCACATCTCTCCTGCCCTGATATCTGTTTTTAGACGAGTGAATGAGCTGAAGTCTGTTTATCTATAAAATTTGTGTTTCAAGCTGAAGCAAGTACAAATATAGTGTTGCATAAGGACTTTTTTTGTTTTCTTCTGGGAGATGGAGAAGGAGAGGAATCAATACCTCTCTGCAAACCCATTGTGGGAATCCATACCTCGGGATACGGATCAGAGCATGTGTATGGATAGAAGCAATGAGAGAAAAGGATGAGGGCTGGTCACAGATTAATAACGTAAATATATATATATATTATATAATGTCCTCAGCTGTTCCTACAGCCCGAGGCTCGGTTGTGCAGATATAGCTGAGCTGCTATAGTTTAGGAATGAAACGTCCTCGACTCAATTTATGGAAAACGTCGCAGTAGAGATTTTTTCATCTCACTTGGCAAATGCATCAATCAGTACAAAGTCAATGTCTGCTCTTATCATGTGTTCTCCTCTTAGAAGTGTGTCTACCACGTGTGTGTGTGTGTGTGTGTGTGTGTGTGTGTGTGTGTGTGTGTGTGTGTGTGTGTGTGTGTGTGTGTGTGTGTGTGTGTGTGTGTGTGTGTGTGTGTGTGTAAGAGGAAAGGGGCTGTGATGACAGCCTTCATGGCCTCTCCTGAACCTAGGATCCACACCCTTGCTTCACAGGCTCTGTACTTTCCCTATAAGCTTAACTTGAGGACATCAAATATTTGGATAGGAAAAACTAGAAGTGAATAGGCATGTACCCTTCAGCCAATAGACACGCAGAAAGGCTGGTTGTCATTTGCATAAAATTTGCATATCCCCCCATGACTGTTTGGAATGTCAAGAGGCCAAATTAACCAGTGTTCTGTTTTTACCCAGATTTGCATCTCATTTGCATCCGGCTTGCTTAACGTGGGTTACTTAGCCAAGTGACCCTACGGAACTCCTCGACGCGCCCGAGAGGCGGCAGTTGGCGAGATGGGCTAATTTCATTAAGAGGGAATCCGTTCGGCGAAGCTGTGGCCTCTGGTTGTGGCTCGTGGATAGGGGACGGCTGCACGCAAGCTGCTGCTCGTCAGAGTGTTTTTCTGCATGCATATGCGCCTTGTGTCATATTTACTGTAAGGATGAAAGATTAGGCGCAGAGGGGGTGGTGTGCAGCATCCATCTCACTCAGGATCTCAGAGTGAGCACATCCATCATCCCATCTTGGGCACCAGGCTCGCCTGTGTGTGTGTGTGTGTGGGTGGGTGTTCGTGTGGGTGTGGGTGTGGGTGGAACAGTGCGTTTTGTTTATCAAGTCCGGGCACACAACACCACACGCAATGGAGGGACAGAAGGATAGTTAGTGGTTGAGTGACTATAAAGGAGCACAGGCCAGACCTGTGTTGTTGGGCTGGGTTTTAACATCAGGTACAAACCTGACGGAAAGTGGAGCTTGTTGGGCCCAGAGCAGCAGCAGCAGCTGGCCTACTGGCCATGGAGCTGCTGGTGGAGGATTTAACTCCTGACTAGCGATGTGACTATTTCAACTCAAAATAGTACCCCCCCCCAAAAAAAAGGCAAGGTACACTTTGTGTAGAAATGTAAAATCAAATTGTTGTGTCCTCAATATAAATCAATCGATCAAACTTTATTTACAGACCCAGGGTCCGGATACAAAGACAAAAGACAAAACCACGGCCAGAATTATCTATAAACAAACACAATAAATGAGAACACACAGCAGGTCGTGGGCATACGTCCGAATCAGTTGCACATCAAACAAATCTTTCCCTGCCAGCTTCCTAGTTCAAAGTCTGTGTAATATCAGATTGAGCCCATGTTTGAAGAGACCAGATAAGACCAGTTAGATCCTGTTCTACATTCTCAGTACTCGGTACAGTAACTGCAGGTCAATGCAAAGAAGAAGAAGAAGTAGTATAATTCACAGCAAGCGTTCATCACAGAAGTTGATAGTCTCGTCCGTAAGCTTTGATATGCTGCAGCAGAGTACTTTCTGCGTGATGTCCGGCCACCATCGCGCTCTACCCAGACGCTGCCCCAGCCCGAACCAACCGACCAACCGACAGACACAGACTATTGAAAACTAAATGTGTAAAAGGACAACTGCGTACAATGTCCTGATCTATTTCTCTGGATTTTGTCGGAAGTTCAATTGTGACACTTGCTTAATAGTAACCGGTCTACAACCCAGGCAATCTAAAGTAGTAACACAACCAAAGCCATCCATGTGCCTGAGCCTTTCCAAACATTTCCCTGTTGTTGTTGTTGTTGTTGTTGTTAAGCTTCAAGGCTTCAAGGCAGTGTGTAAAGACTGAAATCAGATCAAGACTTCAAAATCGAATAGTGTATAATAGGGAGTTCTTTCCTCTGCGTTGGATTGAAGATGTAGATGTGTTAGCTTGCTTTCCTTGTGTCGGGTCATCAATAAGTAGGAACCATGACCACTTTGTACGCAGACGTCGAGCAATGGGATCATCATGGATATAACCAGAGGCAGTTTTAGCAAGCTATTTGTTTGTGGCTATTTTTGTCATTTTTAAGTACAAGGGAATGATTAGCTGGCACTCTGGAGCGTCTTTAATGGCTGCTTGTTTCCCCCTTAAAGTAACATTTCCATTACCACTGATTCCACCATTATGTCCATTTTCATTAAAAGAAAACCAATGTAACAGCCAGAATAATGTGATTAAATAGATATTTTGTCAGCCTAATGCTTCGATGGACATGGTGGCTGTTCCAACAGCAGTGTTTTCGCCCTTGTTGAGTGGTTTTATTAGGAAAATGTTACTGTTGTCTGTTTATAAGCTTTAATCCCATCCATACAGGGAAAGGCCCTTGTTTGCCAAATCTGCAATTATCCTTCCTCTGGCCAGCACTCACACTCTCATTACTAGTGTTTAAGTGTTTAGCATGTGAGGTGCTTAGCTGTACACACACACACACACACACACACACACACACACACACACACACACACACACACACACACACACACACACACACACACACACACACACACACACACACACACACACACACATGTATTTACACACACACACACACACACACACACATGTATTTACACACACACACACAAATGTATTAACACACGCACACCGACAAACACAAACGCATACACCAGTGGTAGGTCTAATGAAAGAGTAGGCCTTGAATGTGTCCTATGCTTTGATCCATTAAAGCTTGATAACCTGTCCTTTCCGCCTGCTCTCACCATACACCTGATAATTGGCCAAAAATACCACCCCCCCTCCCCTCCCACCGTCTTTTGTAAAATCTTACCTTTGAGGATAGTGTTCAATGTATCACTTTACAGGCCAGCTGCAACCACTATTTATCCTTATAATTGAATTACTGCCATAATAATTGGGCTTAAATAACAGTTGTAGTAGGCAGTAGTGCATGTCTACATCAAGAAGGCATTTGGCGTGTTTTGAGTTGTGCTTCCCACTCTCTGAGCTTATCTGAGTGTGCACCGAAATGTGTGTGGAACGGACGTGAATTTTCCAACCACTAACAATAATACAATTTGGTTCTCCTGAGCGAACCAAGATCGTAAATCAAATCCTTAAGGATCAATACAGTTCCCCCTGATCCACTTTTAGGCTTAATCACAAACTAATACCCTCTATCTACTTGGAAATGTAAGAATCTAGGTTCACTCTGCCTTACAGTGTTAATAATAGATGGAGGCTTATCATGGTTAAAACTGAATTAATTATATTGAATATTTATTATGGGTCTGATTTGGAGCAGAACCATTCAGTGCTGCCTTCCACAGTGCGTTAACTTCCACTGGCATGGAAGGCTCTCTAGCGCCATGGCAACGCCAGAGCATAGGGTGACCTCTATTGTGCACAACACAGCCAAAAAATGTTGTGGAATGGTTGAGGTCAATGCAAATATTCACATAAACATTACCCTCCATATTTGCCCTCCATATGGTAAATGCCCAGGAGACCCAGGACTGTTTACTGGACTTTTTATGTCTGGAGTTCCAAGTAGGTCTGGCGGTCCCTGTAGGTCTGAAGGTCTCTGTAGGTCTGGAGGTCTCAAGATCTGTAGGTCCTTGTAGGTCTGTAGGTCCCTGTAGGTCTGGAGGTCCCTGTGGGTCTGAACTCTGGAGGTCTCTGTAGGTGTGTAGGTCCCTGTGTGTCTGGAAGTCCCTGTATGTCTGAAGGTCTCTGTAGGTGTGTAGGTCCCTGTGTGTCTGGAGGTCCCTGTATGTCTGAAGGTCTCTGTAGGTGTGTAGGTCCCTGTGTGTCTGGAGGTCCCTGTATGTCTGAAGGTCTCTGTAGGTATGTAGGTCCCTGTGTGTCTGGAGGTCCCTGTATGTCTGAAGGTCTCTAGGTGTGTAGGTCCCTGTGTGTCTGGAGGTCCCTGTATGTCTGAAGGTCTCTGTAGGTGTGTAGGTCCCTATATGTCTGAAGGTCTCTGTAGGTGTGTAGGTCCCTGTGTGTCTGTATGTCTGGCGTGCCCTGGAGGTCCCTGGAGGACCCTGCATTTATGGAAGCGGGGGCCCCTTTGAGTGTTGATGCCCAGGGCGCCCTCACACCACCACTGCTATAGAGTGGCTAATGTGTGCTCCCAGTTGGAAGAGGGCTGATATACACATGTGCAGCCGATGGGGAAGAGGGGGGGGGGTGTAAGAGGCTAAGCCTAATGCCCACCGACCTAGAAAGCAGGGGTCCCCTCCTCCCCCCGGTCTCCCCTCCTCTTCGCTGATGCCCCTAACTGGGCTGGGGATAATGCAACATAATTGTTTGAAGCTTTTTTAAGTAGCATTGTATCGTCATGGAATTAGCCTTTAAAGTAATATCGATAAAAGCATCTAATAAATGACTCAATGTAAATGAGCGTTTTTAATTATCTTCTGGAGCTAATGGTTAATTCATTCTGCTGAGAACATATGCTCTAATAGTATAAAATGTAACACGATGATGGTGTTAAATATTGAAATATGAACCGCTATTGTATGGAAACACTTTGTTGTATTGAGTTCCTCTTTTAGACGGCACCGAGTTTTTCCTGTTAATTCTTAATGAAGCCAGGTTTTATCCACAGTGCTGTCTCATGTCTCTTTTAAAGAGCGGTTATCCGAGGTTATGGTCTGTGTTACGTGGCTTCTCTGCGTACGCTAGCAGTACCACCACCCACCCCCAGTCCACCACCCCCCCCCCCCCCCCCCCCCCTCTCTGTGTGTTTGCATCTCTGCCACTCTCTTTGTCAGTTGGCTGGCCTGTTATTGTGACTTATATAAGCTGTGTAACTGTTGATCCATGACCTCTCGCTGTGTGGAGACAGTTTGCACTGTGAGAACGCTCCATGGTCTCTTTCAATCACAATCAACTGCCGTGAGTGTGTGTGTATGTGTTTGCGTGTGTGTGCGTGTGCACATCTTTGTATATTTGTCTGTGTGTGAAGAACTTTAGGGAAATTCTTCACTGCAGAAGTGGTGGTTTTTAGGGTCAATGCTTGCGTTGCAACTCACAAAGTGC
Organism: Gadus chalcogrammus; assembly: GCF_026213295.1. Lineage (NCBI taxonomy): Eukaryota > Metazoa > Chordata > Actinopteri > Gadiformes > Gadidae > Gadus > Gadus chalcogrammus. Next base: position 11,968,538 of record NC_079433.1, on the reverse strand, counting down.
ACTTATAGTATATCATCCATATGTGCGGCCGTTACACCGGCCCAGTATGTGTCTGTAGCTGCCTGTACTTTTTTCTCAGTTAATGTTCCTAATTTTTGTATGCACTTGCCAGTGTGTGTGTGTGCGTGTTTGTGCTTGTATATGATGTGAACTTATCAGTGTTTATGAGTGTGTGTGTATGTTTGTGTCTGTGCATGTATGCTTCCATACACCGTTGCATATGTGTGTGCGCTCACGACTCTTGTGTCCATCTGCACGTCTGTCCGTGAGCCACCTGTCGGTTTACTTTGTGCGGACACGCTGTTTCACGCGGCGGGGCGCCAGCCCGGCCCTGCTTTAAATGTCAGTACCCCTCTGTGCGGGCGGTTACGCAACGTTATCCGTTGCGACCGCGGCTCTCTCGCGGCGTCAACAAAGCGACACGTCCTCCTGTTTGGCACGTGGCTGAGAGAGACAGTCTCTCTCTCTCTCTCTGTCTCTCTCTCTCTCTCTCTCTCTCTCTCTCTCTCTCTCTCTCTCTCTCTCCCCCCCTCTCTGACATACATCAGCGGCTGAGCTTTTTAACCTTGCATGCCCCGCCGTGTCTGGTCTGGCGTTTACTTTTAGTGCCGTCTACGTGATGAGCTGCACTCTACTGAGGGTGCTTACACAAGCTCATTCTATTGACTGGACGCACCGAACGGGCCCTATGGTGGTTGGGTGGGTGTGTGTGTGTCTCTTCCATCGCCTGTCCTTTCTGCATTAAATTTCCTCATGCGTTGTACAGATGGCGGGGGGGGGGGGGGGGGGGGTTCTTGTGTGTCAGGGGAGAGAGAAGCATAGGCTGATCTTTAAGGCCTTGTTCTCTTTAGTTATGAGTCTGTTTATAGCTCTGTTACCAGCCATGGCCTGGTTCTTGAGTTCCTGTGCACCGGGTTCACCTCTCTCTCTCCCTCTCTCTCTCTCCCTCTCTATTTGTGTCTCTCTCTCTCTCCCTCTCTCGTTCAGCCCTCCCCTCCCGCCCTGGTGAGTCATCACAGCCGTAATCAGGCGCAGAGCTTTACAGCCATAACCCAGCAGCTCCGGGAGCACAGCACCTTCCCATGCCCCCATCCCTCCATCCCTCCATCCCTCCATCCCTCCATCCCTCCATCCCTCCATCCCTCCATCCCTCCCTTTCCTATCCCTCCATCCATACGGGAAGGACAGAGAAGGGGAGAGGGAGTCAAACGTGGAGGATGAGAGGAGAAGGAGGGGGAGATGGCGGACGAAGGGGGAGCGGTGAGAGGGGAAGGGAGTGGAGTCTGAGAGGCGGGGGAGGGGGAGAGGAGAAGCAGAAGGAGCAGGAGGTTGAGGGGAGGACTTGTATAACCGGGGGAAGTGACAGTTGGTCAGTCTGCACCAGATTTCCCTCTTCCTGGCGCTCAGTGGGTTTTGTTTATGTGGACACGTGTCTTCGCATAAACGTGATTCCCCCTGTTTGTGTGTGTGCGTGCATGCGTGCGTGCGTGCGTGCACCATGGTTTTGCTAGGTCACTGGGTGCAATGAGCTGGCACATCCTGGCTCAGGATAGTTACAGGGTGCCAGTACACGCTCCTCTTCCCTTCCTCCCCGTCCCATTCCCGCTCTCGCCGGCTCCTGGGCCAGTGGTGCCATCTGTCAGAGGCTGGCATGGTTCGGCGGGTGGGGGGGGGGGGGGGGGGTGGCGGGGGCGCTGGTGGTTGTGTGTGGTTGTGTGCGGGTGCTTTTGGTTGCACGTGGGTGCACGCAGGGCCTTAAGTGCACGCGCGCTGCAAAGTCAGCCATTAATTTGACCTCTTCCTGGCAAGTCACTCCGCTGCGGTTCTGACACTCGCGTTGTTCGCCTGAGCCGGGCCATCGGACCAGGACGTTACTGGAAGCACCGAGGCACCGCAGCCCCCAGAAAGCCCTCCTGGTGCAAGTGCTCTTTTAGCAGGGGGGGGATTTTTTTGATGTGTGGTTAAACAACAAAATGTGTTTTTGGTTCCAAGCCTCTCTCAGCAACAACAGTCCAACAGAGCTCACTAACACATCTGCTTGTGTCCCAGGGGGTGTGGATGGAGAGCTTATATGCAGGCAGCCACAAAATCTGAGGCAATAAAGTGGGAAATGTAGGTTTAATGCGTGCGGGCACACACACACACACACACACACACACACACACACACACACACACACACACACACACACACACACACACACACACACACACACACACACACACACAGCTAAGCTATAACTCGATTTTTTAACACAAGGAGCATATATATCTGAAATTAAATTACAACATAGGACAGAAGTTTGTCCTGTTATGTGAGTTTTGAGCTGTTAATGTGAAGATGGAAAACGTGAAACTTATTCTATAAGGTAGATCCATGAGCTATATTGCCCTCCAGCTCTCGCTTCTGTGGAAGACTGTGAATTCACGGAAAAAGTCGGAAATCTTATTGGAATGTAACAGCATCACAAATCTATCTCTGTCCCATTCTCTCTCTCTCTCTCTCTCTCTCTCTCTCTCTCTCTCTCTCTCTCTCTCTCTCACACACGTAAACACAGGCACACACACAGATATGTTACTACAGTCTCACACACATACACACAAATGATAATTTGCATCCACACAAACAGATGGTAAAACACGCACATAACTTCATATCTTCTTCCTCATCATCCTCTCTAATTGCACTTGTTCTTCAAATTCATCCTCAACATCACATCATTCATCACATCTCTCCTTCATCACCATAATCAACCTCTCCTTCATCAAAATCTTCCCTTTTATCCTCTTCCTCATCCCCTGATTCGTCATCTTCTCCTTTATCACCATCGTCATCTTTCCTTCTCATCATCATCACCATCATCATCTTCTCCCTCATCATCATCTTCAACCAAATCATCAACTTCTCCCTTATCAAGATCATCATCATCTGCTCCTCCTCCTCCTCCACCTCCTCCTTCGACCAGTCAGCGGTGGACTAGACTGCACGTGTCTGTTTACCGCCTCTTGACATTCATTTGTTTGCTCGTATCGCTGGCAGCGATGAAGAGATCGTTAACATCGCACGCTCGGCTGGCGCTGCATGCAACGCCTCGCAGAGCTGTCCCGGCCTGCATGTCTCACTGCACCCCCCCACCACCACCACCACCACAACCACCACCACCACCACCACCACGGTTGCCCGCACCACCGCCCACCCTGTCCTGCCCATCTCATCTTTATTGTTTCAGCACAATGAGCGAGTGGCGTGCATGGCCCACAGCCGCTTAACTTTAGCTCATGTAGCTATGACACAGAGGTGATTCCGGGCACTAGGGTGCGCGCACACAAACACACACATGCGCGCCGCGCGCACACAAACACACCATCATTACCGCAAACCACTAAAACCCACCGAAAGGGCCATGATGTGACAGCACTTTGTTTGATCTGCACATGTGTGTCTCTTTCCCTCTGTCTCTCTCTCGCTCTGTGGCTATGGGAAAGCATGGGCCAATTCTGTATTTTCTTCTTTATCCCTTGTCAGGAGCCATGCTACTGATTTCTGAAGTGAATCAGTGAAACAGTTGTCTTACTGCTAAAGCAATAAGCAGCATTTTACCCAGCTGCAGTTTTAAGAAGGTAAATTCCCTGCGTCTCTTTTTCAACACCCTGATGCTCCATGTTCCTCTCTCCCTCCCTCCCTCCCCCCTCCTCCCCCCTTCACAAATAACAACAGGGTTGTCTCTTTATCTCTCTCTGTGATTTGTCTCATGGTGGATGTTCCTCTTCACCATTCCTCGGCAAAACAACTCTGATGCGGTGGCGCCGCTGATAGACAAAAAAATAAGAATGAATCCCCCCCCCCACACCCCCCCTTGCCACCCCCAGATGTAGACGTGGCAGCGGAAGTCGGCAACACATCAGCGCAGACCCCAGAGCCGCTTTTAAAGAGCTCATTAGCATATCTGATGCAGACAGACTCTCAAATTGTAGAGATGTCTCCGGGACGTGTCGGGGTGCGTGTGTGTGTGCGCGTGTGTGTGCCTTCATTCACACCACAACGCTCATAACTGATTCTGATCAGCGCCGGCATTGTCTTACTTTCTCTCGAGAAATGTGGCGGAGAGAGGCAGAGGGAAAGCTAGATGTTGGAGACGAGTCCTAATTAATTGTGATGAATATGCAAATTGAGTTGAATCCTCTGGATAGAAGTAATCTGCTTCAATATTTTGTGGGAATGAGGAAACGGAGATTAGCCGACGTGGAGAATGCACTCGGTCATTTCAATTCATATCCATCACTTAACTTTGTTGCAAGTTCTCAGGTCCCCTGTGATGCACCACACCTGTCACGCACACACACAAACACACAAACCAAAAAACACACTCACACAAAAAACCACACACGCACACAAAAACACACACACATAGACATTTAATTAAGCAACATTAACAGCCTCAGCAACTTTAGAAACACTGTTGGGTTTTGGACAGGTGTGTGTGTCTCCGCGCATCAGAACTAATCGGAACAGGATCAATCTTTTAAGTAAGGTATGGCTCCATGGATGCAGGGGGCCTAGTCAGCACAAAACTGTGGTTTTGGACTCAAAACAAATCGAATACACATCGTAAAACCTTGTTCAGATACGTTGACACTAGAATAGCAATGTTTTTCCCCCTTCTCATGAATTTGACACTGCAGTCATAATGTTTTCCACATCAGTGGATACTGCTCTGCCACGTGGAGCAAAGGTCTGATCTCATATGCATACGTCCTCTGTGACTTTGAATTCATTCACACCTCGGTGAGATGTTATATTTGGCCTCACTACGCATGTAAACAAAACTTATTTAGTAGGTTGCCGTTTCCACTGTGTGGTACAGCCGGGCATGCCATGGTTCCCCTGACCTGGCCAAGAGCCGTGTGTCGGGTTTCCAGTGCAGAACACAAGAAAATAAGCAAAAGTAGGCGTGGCCTGTGAAGTTGGAGGCTCCGCTAGGGGAACATGGGGCTATTTCGGGCTAGTGGTTGGATGTTTGTGTTTTCTTTCTCTGTCTGTCTCTTTTTCTCTCTCTGTCTCCAAAGCGTGTATTTGGCATGGCCTCCTGTACACTGAAGGCCATAGGGGCTAAGTATTCCCAATGTCGAAACTAAAGCAATTAAAGGGAGCAATAAATAAGAAATAAAAAAGGAAATGATGGAAAATAAAGTCAATAATGGTGTTGTTTCAGTTGCTTGGAGAATCTTGGAATTTTGGACGTTTTCCTTGCAGAACAATATCTTTTCTTTGCTAATTTAAAGGGCTCATTACATGCCACCAGGTTCATATATCTGGGTGGACATGCCCACTTGTGGTGTCACTATGAAAATCATTCCTTCCCTGTGCTAAACGGCTTGTGCCAGCTAATCACACCCACAGCTGGTGGCATGACATGGGCCCTTTAAGTGTTTCATTGAAAACCCTTGCCAATTGAATCATTTAAAACTTTATTTGTTGTGATTGAAAACAACTTTTTGTCTCCCGAAAGGAAATGGATACAATTTTCTCTGTTTAAACAATCCAGCTCCCAGAATTTTCTGCACCCATAACCTTGTAGATGACAACATTTAAACGGAACAAAGGTTGTTGTTCTTCACTTTTCAAGGAACTCATGCCCTGCTATCATTGTTTCATTATTGTTAAATTGTGGGGGTCAGTCGGACCATACACAAGTTGAAACAATATCCAATGTGCTTTACAAGCGTTTTCCATGTAGCAGAGAAAGATTGAATGTTGTGCAAATGTTTCTTATTTCATGCGCTACATGTTACTTTAAATGACTGAATATATCCCCTCTGCTGTGTATCATTGAAGACACTACACTAGTATATGCTACTTAGCCAGTCAATATGGTAAAGTGTGATAACAGACTGTTAGCAATGATAAAATTAATCAATTGATTGAATCAATGTAATGAATTAAACAGTAACTTTTAAAGTTACAAGACGGGATGCATAAAAAGTTCTGCTTACAACTAATTACGTAAGGAAAAAGTTTTTGCAGAGGGCAAACGCAATTGGATCATTACATTAGCTGTCTTGGCTGTGGGCTCAGACCCCAGGCCCTCCCCGGGGCCCACGGTGTCCCCCCCAGGTGCCTCCTGGTGGATGGTATCCGGGCGGTTTCCTGGGTGAATCCGCTGGGCAGAATTAGCGTTGCGTCAGCCCGGGACCAGAGATCGCGGGTTGGCCCAGCTGGTGCAGCCAGATGTTGGGGAAGCCTGGAGTTCCTGGAGCATAAATCATGCAGTAATAGCATGGCTCCATGTCCATCACACCACCAGGGTTAGAGTCTGGGTTGAGTCTGGGTTGACTCTAGTGACGGGGCGCTGCTCAGGCAGCAGGGTTGCTTGGAGGACAAGGTTCATTGTGTACAGGTTCCACTAGGGGTGTACCGATACATGTATTCGTGTTGAGCCGAATCGGTACTGACGTAACGGTTCGGTGCATGGATTTACACGGAGAATACAAGGTATAAAATTAAATAAAACTGTCGCGAATTAATTAATGTGATGCCGAACTTATGTTGGATACCCGATCCTCGGGGACAACTGAGACGCCTGAATGGGTGCCGGCAAGTTCGAGCTACACACACCGTCCGTTGATTGGTCGACAGAATCGCTCTTCCGTGAGACAGGGGGATAATGAACATTATCCTCGAGGTATTTCTGGACAACGGCGAAAGCTTTGTTTATTGGAGAAAATGTCGCACAAAAGTTTGCCGTCCTTCATGGGAAGTCCTATATTCTTGATCTTTGTTCATTGTGAGCGTTCTTCTTTTTCTTGGATTTATTAGCAGGTTAGACTGTGTTGGGCTGCTATCAGGTCACAATGCTAACGTAGCTGCCGCCACTATCGCGATCTGGTTTAAGTACCCCCCGGATGTGGGGTACTTATTGTTTACTGTTTACATCTTAGATTACACAGTTCAGGCTGTTGCAGCTAGCTCAGGGAAGAGACTGTATGCCACTAGGTGGTACAACCTGAGACAAAAAAAAGGATTGCCTTCTGCATTTTTTTTTGCATCATGTTTTTTCTTTTCCCTTCATTGTACCGAACCGTGATGTCTGAACCGAGGTATGAACCGAACCGTGACTTCAGAGTACCATTACACCCCCAGGTTCCACAGTACGCTGTCCCGATTCGTGACGGTTCCCTGACCAGGTGTAGGACATTGATCTGCCTGCTTCGGAAGGAGGGTGGCATGGAAGAGGCTCAGGGCAGCCAGGTACACCTGCCTTCTGTTGTCCTTATTATCAGCTGATCCCCAAGCAGGGATCATGCAGGGTTTTGATCTGCTGTCGGAGTGAAGGTTGCTGGAGGAGTTGGCATGGCCAAGGCTCTTTGGAGCGCGGTCCAACTGCCTTACATTTGCCGTGAGAAGGTTTCAAGTAGCTTCTGCTACTTGAAACGGCAACTTTGCGGTTGCTTGCCGTGTCTATGCTTATAGACCACTGCTGGTGGCCCCCGTTCTGCTCTTGGGGTCTCTTGGCGCTAACCAGATGATGTTGCCCTTAGCAGAGTGTCTGGGATGTGCTGCAAGGTGAAGACAACACAGTTCTATAGAGTTGGATCTCTGCTATTCGAGTCAATACAGCCATAGTGGATCATCATGTTTGTACAGCCCTTTACCTGTGTGTGAGACCTTGGATGTCTAGGATGAGCTATTCAACTGAACATGACATGACAGCTGACAGAATGTAAGCTCTTTATGACACCTACAATGGGCCAAGGATATAAATACAAGTGAGAATAATCAGTTAGTTAGGAGAGATCGGAGGAAGCTGTCTTTACTTTCCATTTCTGGTTCAGGGACTGACTGTGTTATTCAATTGGTGGCAAAGTGCATTACAATGTATCCTCTATAATACAGATGATAGAATGCTAGTGTAGCACTCCTGACATCGCAATACACTTGTTTTGGTTGTTCAGGGATGGACTGTCCGGAGGTAGAGATGATGAAGATGTAACGCTAGGTATTATAATGTGAATGCTAAGCTTAGGGATTTTCTGGAAATAGTATATCCCAGCCTTAATGCATGGATCATATACAGTGTTTCCATACTGTGGCATCTTTCTAAAGTTTTGAGGTCAATAAAATCAAGTTTCAAAAATGGAATATAATGAGTATACATAAAATATGATATTTTCAGAAACTTTTTATAGAATTCTGAAGTGTGTGTGTGCCTGTGTGTGTGTGTGAGTGTACTGCATGTGGACGTGTGACGTGATGCACAGCAGGTGGCTGAGGCCTGAGATTGGATGAGTCGAGTTGTCCTCTTTGAATTATTTAGTACGTCAGGGAATATATATGTGAAGGTTAGCGTGTGTGTGTGTGTGTGTGTGTGTGTGTGTGTGTGTGTGTGTGTGTGTGTGTGTGTGTGTGTGTGTGTGTGTGTGTGTGTGTGTGTGTGTGTGTGTGTGACTCCACCTAGTTGAGCTACACCAGGGTTACTTATGTCTGGAATAACCCAGCTTCAGAGTCAATCTGCCACATGACGATGCCATCCATAACCTCTGCCAGAAACAACAAATCATGAGGATGGACATTGGGTTGGGTTCACAGAGAATTCAGTTCCATCTCCTGTCTAGCCCTCCCTGTGCAATTGCTTTTAATCCTTCGCACTATCTTTCCCGGAATATCGAAGGAAAGAAACAAAAAGAAGGCGGAGTGGAATTTTTATGATTCTGATTTATTTTAGTAATCTCTTTGTCTAAAGAATACCGTTTAAAGTTGCAGCCTGGTTTTGTCTGTGTGTGTGTGTGTGTGTGTGTGTGTGTGTGTGTGTGTGTGTGTGTGTGTGTGTGTGTGTGTGTGTGTGTGTGTGTGTGTGTGTGTGTGTGTGTGTGTGTGTGTGTGTTGACCCAGAGAACTCCCAATACTTACATCGGTGCCTGAGGACGTCTTGCTCGTGCCCTGCAGCGGTCTGAGCCTGTGGATTAATATGCCTGTTAAGAGCCGCTGCGGCAATACAACCTTGAATTTGCCATCCGCTCACCTGCCGGTGTTCTCGGTGCTTTGGGTACCGCACGCACAATTTTTGTTAAGTTTTCCTCTCCTTACCTGTGTGGTGTTCTTCGTCATTCCATCTGTCCCTGTATCTCGCTAGCTTTTTCTCTCTCTCTCTCTATCTCTTTTTTGTTGGCGTCCGTCCACTCTGTTTTTTAGAAAGCAAAACAACCTCAGGAATATAACTGAAATATGGAATCACTTAATCACGCTGGACAGATGAGGCTTGATCCGTGTGTGTGTATGTGTGTGTGTGTGTCGGAGGGGGGGGGGCACTGTGTTCATTTTGCCAGGGCCAGATGGTAAGGGAAGCTTTAGTGTTGCATTGCCTCTCTCTCAGTCATCCCTCACACACACACGTACACAAACACACACACACTTTTCCCAGCCTGTTTTTACAGTGATAGAGTTCTGTAGATTGCTAAGCTATCCTGCTAAGCTAGGCGGTTATTAGATTAATCTTTTATTTGTCTGTGATGCGCTAGCACTGTTTTTCATCTCGATTTACCCTCCAGGATTAGGGCAGGAGGAGGACTGGGCCGGTCCCAGCCTGTGGAACACACCGGGGTGCTGTATAGCTGCAGTGTCAGATATAGCTTTCAGCTTGTGGTGAAAGTATAAAGGAAAAGTTGGATTGCGTTAGCAAAAAGGCTAAACGTTGACAACTTTGGAGTCATTTAGTTCATCTAACTGGCTTAAGTCCTCGATGGGTTGTCCCAAGATCAGCACTGGCTTAGCGGGGAGGAGGCCGCAGACTCCAGATAACGTCTGGGCCAGCAGTGGCATTAGATTCAGAGTATTATGCAATGCATATGGAATAGGACTATATGACGATGGTTAGTCAACAGAGAGCTGTGCTCTTGTGATGTTGTTTGATGTGTTATGGATTTGGCCCCTGGGGGGGGCGGATATTAACACGTTGGTCCGGGGCCTCCTAAACACTAAAGACAAGCTGCTTAAATGAGGACAGTTATCATTTTGGACTGTGGCCCTAAATTATCCTCCTGATCCCACTTTCTATTAAGATCAGTTTTTTTTTTATACCTCATACTAACATTGTGTGTGATGTACGCATTATTTATGTATCTATTATTTGTATGAATAAATTAATCAATCTATTCTCCTGACTGGTCATCTGATCGGAATATTCAGTCTAAATTGGGACAACAGCAACATAAAAGCAGCAGCCATTGCTATCTCGTCAGTGCGTTGCAGAATAGGGCACATCCAAATGATCCCTACAAGGCTACTCATTGGAGTGTCTGCTGGATGGTTGTGTAACTTTAGCTCCTCTTCAATGATGTTAAATCTCCCATGTAGTGGACGCGGTCCCTGCTCCGTCTCATACACTCTTGTGCGGCTGAGCACTTATGCCGACTTAAAGAGGAAACTGGTACAAAAGGAATGCCAGCCAAGTTATGGAAGTTGGGGATTCTACTTCTTCTTCTTCTTCTTCTTCTTTGGCAGGAGAAACATGTGTGCCAATGTCCTCTATTCATCCCAGTTTGGGTTGATATTGTGCGCTCCACCGGTGTCCTTGTGTGAAGCACCGCATGTTGATGTGCGGCTGAAGCTGTGAGTGGGTAAACACGCATTTAAGCACATTTTGTAATCATCGGCAGACTCTTAGTGGTTTCCGAGCCTGTATTTGCTCTGCCTCATGTTGATCGACAGTTGGCCTTGCTTTTCACTGGAACAGATGTGGAGTGCAACATTTCCTGAGCGCACTCTCTCTCTTTCTCTCTCTCTCTCTCTCTCTCTCTCTCTCTCTCTCTCTCTCTCTCTCTCTCTCTCTCTCTCTCTCTCTCTGACAAAAGCCGCTGCTGATCCCCCTGTTCGCCTTTGCTTATCAAGCCCCCCCCCCCCTCCCTCCCTCTCTCTCTCCCCCGTGTTACTCGCAGCATCCTGAGCCTGGAAAAACCAGCGAGCACAGCCCTGGGAGGGGGTGGTTGGAGGGGTCAGGGTTCGTACACAGCCTCTTAGAACTCGAGAGAGAGAGAGAGAGAGAGAGAGAGAGAGAGAGAGAGAGAGAGAGAGAGAGAGAGAGAGAGAGAGAGAGAGAGAGAGAGAGAGAGAGAGAGGGGGCGGGAGGGCGCGTGGGATGGGGAGACGTTCAGATAGGGAGGCTCAGGATGGACACACCCCTCCCGGAGCCGGCCAACGGATAGTGAACTCCCCGTGAACCAACGCTGGGAGTTTTACGGCCCTTCGGAGGGAGACACGCCGGGCCCGTCCCCTGCAGGGCGGAGCGCTGGAGCCTGCCCTGTGTGTGTGACGGGTTACAGCGCAGGGCCATCCTAATCAGTGTTGCGCTGGGGCCGTGAGTTACCGCTGCCGGCCACGACGCACCGAGTTCCCCGGGTTCGTGTCGCGGGGGTCATGTTGTTGTAGCAGCCCGGAGTCTACCTCGAGCTCTGAAGCTATGGTGTTTTCGTAGCATTGCACTTGGCTTTTTTTAACATGCCTGT
>NC_079433.1:11939540-11952040 GCF_026213295.1 Gadus chalcogrammus | reverse complement strand
AGTCAAACCTTGGTAAACCAGCGGAGGGAAGAGGGTTGGGGGTGGTGATCATTGGAGGATGGGAGAGCGTTGGGGGACAGGGGGGGACGGGGGGGGCGGGGGGTTTGGGGGCGCTGGGCTGGACGGTGTGTTATCTGGGGCGTGGTCAATGAGGGCGCCCCGCTGGCACCATCTGTGACATCTCTCATGACCCTATTATCTCCTTTTTAGTCTATATCCCCTTTCTCTCTGCCTCTGTGTGTGTGTGTGTGTGTGTGTGTGTGTGTGTGTGTGTGTGTGTGTGTGTGTGTGTGTGTGTGTGTGTGTGTGTGTGTGTGTGTGTCTGCCAGTGACTCCCGCTAGCTGAAGCCAGCAGCCCGTGCACTTTGAATGGATGCTCATTTGAAGTTAATGACATAAAATGCTGTGGTTCTCAGCCTTTTAAAGGGGGGGAGGGGGAGGGGGTGGGGGGGTGTTGACGCAACCAAAACATTTTTACTCGTGCTGAATTCTCCCTTTGTAGAAACTGCTGGATATGCATTGTGTCGGATACTTTTTCTCACACACGTAACTCAAATCGCTCAAACCATAAAATGGTAATGTTAGAAAAAATATCCTTCTTAGTACTACATACGGGCGGTATGCTTGCATACAACCATTTGCTTTAGGATTTCATTTCTTTTTTTGTGTTCATAGGGAACCGGGATTTTATATTCCAATCCTTCAATAAATATATATTTTGGTCATGGAGCCTATAAGCGTAATGTATGCTAACCCTGCCTGATTACGCTAACACTCGCTGGTAAGTCCTCCATATGGGCCATGCCGTGGCGGGCTAAGCCCTGTGGGTGAAAGGGGTCGCGGACAAAAACAAACAAACAAGTTCGGTCTTCAACTCCTAATGTGGCAGTCGCCACATTATACATATATATATATATATATTTTTTTTTTTTCAATACTGATTTACTTTAAATCGTTGTGAGGCTGATTCGGTGTGTGTGTGTGTGTGTGTGTGTGTGTGTGTGTGTGTGTGTGTGTGTGTGTGTGTGTGTGTGTGTGTGTGTGTGTGTGTGTGTGTGTGTGTGTGTGTGTGTGTGTGTGTGTGTGTGTGTGTGTGGTTATAGATTAATTAAAGGCATTTAGCATTGACCTGAATGTCCAGATTTCCTCAGTCTGTGTCACTCACACACCCCCGCACACACACAGACACACATTCAGTTCGTTCCATTTTGCAAATGACTCAGGAAAATTAAGTGTGTGTGTGTGTTTGATTTATTTAGGAGTGACAGATGTGTCCACAAATAGGTCTCAGAGCGCCAGGGGTGAGTGCTCACGTTGAATACCTCGCCCAATTCTGTGGACGAGATACATGTGCCGAGTTCATCTTGTCACTCAAATAACATTTTGTGATTGCACTCTACGTTGTGTGTGTGTGTGTGTGCGTGTGTTTAGGTTTGCCTACATATCTGTGCGTACGTGCGTATGTGTGTGTGTGTTTGTGTTTGTGTGTGTGTGTGTGTGTGTGTGTGTGTGTGTGGGTGGGTAATCCCAGGGAACAGCTTGGTCTCGCCCTATAGAGCATCTGTGTGAGACTAGCAGTCCTCAATACAACATGTTGTTGACCTCTCATAAATGGCCGTCAATAACCATGATTAGCTGCGCCGCGGCCACCGCTGTCGCTCGGACACGTACGACTCAATTAGTGCATGGGAATCGAACGCCCGTCCGCCTAGGTTGTGTGTGTCTGTGCTGGCCGAGTGCCTTTAAAAGGGTAATTGGGCATGTGTGTGTGTGTGAGTGTGCTTATCTACCAAACCTAAAACCTGGCAGCTTCAAAAGTACTGTGTTGAGTTTCTCTGTGTGTGCGCGTGTGCGTGCCCTCTTGTGTGTGGTACCCTAAAGTGGTGCGGGTTCTCGTCGGCGGATAATTGGATTATTACATTCCTTCAACGTGATGGAGAAGGAGGAGCCCCTGAGCTCACTTTTATGCCTCCTCAGCAGCCTTGTTGCTCTGCCACTCCCCGCTCGCTCTCTCTCTCGCTCTCTATCTCGCTCACTTTCTCTCGCTCTCTCTCCCCCCCTCCCTCCTCCCTCCATCCCTCCCTCTAAGACGCTGAGACTTTGCCGATGTGTCTGTAGCATACAGGATTGGAATGTTTTATTCTGCCACTTCTGACCCATTTTCCCATAAAAGGAAGGCACAGATTATGGTAAAATGTAAATGCACTGGGGCTTTCCTAGACTCAGATTTATTATAGTTGAATGTGATTCGTCAGGCCAGACCCATTCTCATCATCATATGAATCATTAATCATATCTTTTTTCATATATGCGGCTCAATGACGCCTGCTTTCCTGCAACTTTTGCGTCGTTTGAGCGCTTGAAAATAAGCATTTGGCTTATCGGGGTTCCAGATAGTTCTCTATAGGCGAGGCTCAGTGTTTCCACAAAACAAACGATTCAACCTTTCACAATATACACGGCATTCAATGTGTCAAAAGTATAGGCTAATATTAGCATTATATACGTTCATACAGAATGATATAATAAGTCTCAGTTAATAAAATACATTGATGAAATAAAACCGTTGCTTCATTGTGGAGATAAAGAGCTCCGTTACGTCCGATTATGCCCGGTATTCACCTGCCATCACGCCGAAACCCCTGTAGATAGAGAGATTGTAGAAGTGTTTGAATCATTAAACATAAAAAAATACATGTGACTGATGCGTACGTCTAATGTTTTTGTAAAATACTTAACTAATACACTTCCCTAACCAAGTGCAGTGAATCAACGGACAAGAACATGCGGTTGCTTACCAAATCCTCTCTGCGGGTCCTATTTGTACGGGGCTTACATCGCAATGCATCATGGGAGTTTTTGATCACGATCCTCGGCCATATTGAGAGGACTCAAGAGAATTGTAGAGCTGTGAATCCTAAATCAACGTAAATATACCGTCACCTTGGCTCATGAAAACTGATGGACGTGCCTTGCCCAAGGACACTGCCGTAGTATTTGTCCAAGGAGAGGGGTGGGGGGGCTAGCCGGGGTTTGAACTAAAAACCTTCTGATTGCTGCTTCATGTTTCTGTGACCCATTTCATTAATGCAGATTATTAGCCCTCTATAACACTGTGGGTAATTTAGCTGGTAGGCCATGACAGACTACTGCCACGGGAACGCCTTTGGCTGTTTTGATTGTGTGTGTGTGTGTGTGTGTGTGTGTGTGTGTGTGTGTGTGTGTGTGTGTGTGTGTGTGTGTGTGTGTGTGTGTGTGTGTGTGTGTGTGTGTGTGTGTGTGTGTTAGACAAGGTCAACCAGTGATGCATATTCCACATCATCTATTGCTCTTTTAATTGACTCCCAGAACAAAATAGGTATATCCTGTGTAATATAAACTAGGTATTTGTTATATATATTTGTGTGTGCGACAGGAGATTAAGCCTATGATGTGTGTGTGTGTTGTGAATGTCACATGCCCTTGTGCTATGTGATCCTCACATGTGAATCTCCTATAGGAGGAAAGGAGTAAGGGAGAGGAGTGACAGAGAGACACTGATAAGGCTCAGTTTTCTGGCCTGAGAAATAAGTGTGTGTGTATGTGTGTGTGTGTGTATGTGTGTGTGTGTGTGCCACAAGTATGTCTGTCCATTCATCCTTTCTCTAGTCTAGATCCACCAATGAGTTTATGTTTTCAGTTATGTAACGTTGATGCTTGTGTCTTCATTCATTCTTCACCTAATAGTGGTGTCAATATGTGTCTGTGTGTGTGTGTGTGTGTGTGTGTGTGTGTGTGTGTGTGTGTGTGTGTGTGTGTGTGTGTGTGTGTGCGACTATCATGTCTGTGTGTGAATCAATGTATGCAATGTTTTTGGTGCGTGTGTCTGTGCGCCTGTGTTTTGCTTGAATGTTTTCTGCTGTTCTTCCTCTAGAGATATACACGACATTACACATGTTCGGGTGCTTTTGTGAAGCTGTGTGTGTGTGTTTGTACGCGTACGTATGCATTCTACTGTGTCATTAATTTGAGGCACTTGTGTGTGTGTGTGTGTGTGTGTGTGTGCGTGTGTGTGTGCGTGTGTTTGGCCCTGGTGTGTTAGTATACCCCTGCGCCTAGCGACAGAGTGTTGTTTTGAGGTGAATGAAGCGAGACACATGGGGTACGGCAGAGTGTGTGTGTGTGTGTGTGTGTGTGTGAGGGGGGGATTGGCACCGGAGCACCTCCATTCAATCTGCGCACGCCAGCCGACCCGACTCATCTGCTCGCCCACAATGGGGAGGTCACTCTGAATTAGACGCACACGCGGTTCAGCAGATTGAAGCTGGGGGGGACAAAAACACACACACACACACACACTCACACACTCTTTCTCTCTAACACACACATACACACACACATACACACACACGCAAACCAACACACACAGACAAACACACTCTTCTTCTCACACACACCCAAACACACACATACATTCAGGTTAGTCACTCACTAGCCAGCTCCATCCTCTCTCCCGTCCTCTCTCTTTTCCTCCCTAATTCCTGCCTGGTGTGTCTGGGCTGTCCAGCTGTCCAGTGGTGAACAGCCCTGCCAGCCTGGCTAACCATTGTGCCACAGCCCTAGAGACTGAGTGTGACATTTAGCGCCCGCTTACTTCCAGTTCCTCTCGTCATTATCTGCTGCTGTCTATTCTTTCTATTCCCTCTCGTTCTTTCTCTCTCTTCCGTTCTCTCATTCTCTCTCGCTCTCAATCTCGCATGCACTCACTCACTCGTTGACTGACTCACACACACACGCACACGCACACACACACACACACACACACACACACACACACACACACACACACACACACACACTTGGGTACGTCCCTGACTCCCAATGAGATGCATTGATTAGACCATCGGCTTCTGGATGGAGTAATAGGCAGTGGTGTTGTGTGGTGGATTTGACTGTGTGTGTGTGGAGTTTTATAAGCATGTCACCAGCACAGCTACTTAAAGTTAACTTTATAGGCTGTACACAATCTAGACAATTCTAGACAATTACCCGGGAGTCAAAGTGTCAAATGCATGTATTTGTGCTGTAGCTGAGGAGCTGATTGGAAAGACATCATGGGCAGTGAGGAAAGTCACGTATGGATTGGAAGAGACATTAGAGAGATACAGGATAAGAAGAGAAAGAGAGCGAGTCAGAGACAAAGAAAGGGAGAGAGAGCGAGAGAGAGAGAGAGGACACAGTCGGAGGTCAGTTTGTTCCGTCAGCCTTGTTTACCATCTATCTCATTCTCCAGCCAGCGCTCTGAAATGTACACAGACTGTGTGTGTGTCAGTCTGGTAGTGGGGGGTGGGCAAGAGAGAGGGCGGGTGTGGGAGAGAGAGGAGGGAGATGAGTCAGTATTTAACAGCCAGTGGCTGGTCTGATGGAGGTTAAGCACGGAGGACTGACCCCAACTGACATGAAAAGCAGCTTTAATCTTCCGGCAAAGAGTTTGGCTCCTTATTTGCTGGGGAAGAAAAAAAAGAAGTTAATCAAGTAAAAACACACACACACACACACAAGTTCATACTCGTATGCACACATGCAAACACACACACAAGATCATACACGTATGCACACATGCAAACACACACACAAGATCATACATGCACACACATACAAATGCACACACAAGATCATACATTCCCGCACTTGCACACATACAAAACCCGTCCCTCTCCCGCATACAACTAAACAAACTCGGACACACGCATACACACAATGTCTTTGCACACTCAGACACACTCATAAGAACACAGGGGCACGCACACAAACATATACACAACTCGACCCCATCCTGCATACACATTAAACACACTTTACAATCTCGTTAATGTGCTCATAGATGTGTTCATATAAACACACACACACACGCACAGGCACACGCACAGACACACACACATACACATGGGCACACACACAGACAAACAGAAAAGGCCTTTCCGGGAACAATCAGGGAAAACAATGGCAGAGACTGCATGAGCCCACCGCCGTCATCTGCTGTGTTGGTTCCTTTGTTGCGAAAACGCTGTCATGCAACCCTAGCATGAGTAAATGTCTCTCCTAGAGGCGACGGAAAGGCAGTTCTCTAACCCGATTCCGGCTTACTCAATGGGCTCAGGTACGAGGGCCGCTTGTATAACAGCAGCAGCACGGCCCCCACGTCACTTGTTGAGCCAAAACTTTCCTCTCTCTTTGTCCCAACTTCCAATTGACCAGATCTAAACATCATTTCACCCCTCTATTCTGTAGTCTCTCCTTTCAGAACGATTCTTTGGACCTATTGTCGACTGAGTCCTTTTGTGTTTTTGGGTTGGCATTGAGGTGTGTGTTTGTGAGGTGAATTTTTGTGTTTATGCCTCTCCAGGAAGTGAGGAACAAAATAAAAGCATGTCACTCCTTCCTTTACCGCCACCACCCAACAAAGTGCGCGCGCACACACACACACACACACACACACACACACACACACACACACACACACACACACACACACACACACACACACACACACACACACACACACACACACACACACACGTTATCTCTCCATCCATGTGTATGTAATAATCAGTCCTATTGACTTTCCTCCCTCCATCTCTCACACAGCTTGTCCTGCCATCTCTCCCTCTCTCCCTCTCCATGACCGTCGTTTCCCTCTCAGCGGTCTCTATGGCGACCATGCCTGGGTGCCCTGCGTGCGGCCTGACTGTTATTGGCTCGGATGTTTGGTTGGCGTGGCAACTAAAAAACGTTTTGTAGGGAAACTGAGAGAGAGAGAGAGAGAGAGAGAGAGAGAGAGAGAGAGAGAAAGACATTGATGTACAAAGAGGGAGGGAGAGAGAGAAAGAGAGAGAAGTTTTGAAGTATTTCCAAGTGTCGGGTGAATACAGGCAATAAGTAGCCAACCCCCCTTCACCCTTAACCCCGCTCGCCCCCCAAGCCGTCTCCCACCCCCCCCTACTGTTCAGCAGCAGCAGGTGGGTCACCACTTGTTTATTGTTTTATTGCTGCCAAGGTGCAAGGGAGTCTTGTCACCGGCTGTTGAGTTTGAGTGTATATGAATAGTTAGCGGTGTGTGTGTTTGTGGTGTGTGTCTATGTGTGTGGGGTCATAGGTTAGTGAGCATTGACCTGAATGTCCATGTTTCCTCGTGTGTGTGTGTTGTCACTCACACACACAGACACGGACAGACACAACCACATCCATTTAAATTAGCAGCTCGCAATAGCAAGTTGGTCATTAGCAAAGTGGTGCCTCTCAGTTTAGCCTCTATGACGTGTGGTTCTTTTTTCTGATCCATCTTTGAATCGTGCTTGAAACTGAACCAAACCACTTATTTTTGCTCAAATGAACTAAACTGTGGCGGTGTAACAAATCGATCGCTTGGATCAAGAGTATGATTTATGGGGCTATGTGATTACATTAAAACTGTATTTGATCATGGGATTATCGACGGCTACCACGAGACACATGAAAGCTGTTGTAAAGGTGGCCGCAGAACACGCTGCCAAGGGCCGGGACAGGAAGGCAGAGATGGAAGTTAAATACATCAACTCTCTTCAACGGCACGGTATGGTTAATGTGTTTTCATTGCACTTGTTTTTTTGTAGTTCTATCACAGCTTACCTTTAGTAAGTACTATCTAGTACTGGGGTTTAGTGAACAAAATAAATGGAAAATTGCAAAGAATAAGGCAGTGCATTTGATTCTCCCATCTTCAGTTGGAAGGATAACTGTGTTGGTTTACCAAAATAAAAGGCATTTTCGTTTCATTTTGAAGTGTACTGGGACAGAAGCATGCAAAGACCAAAACAAAGCTAGCAAAAGATTATAATTTAGTTGTAGGGGGGTTTTCAATTAATGAAGCCATTTTTCTCACGCATTGTTGTGGTTCGCATCTTTTATTAATGCTGTGCTGTCATGTGGTTATTGATGTGTTATGACAGGCTCCTTCCTCTGTAGCTTCTGGGGATATTGAAAAGCAGAAGTGTACAGCTCTCAGCAGTGTTATGCTATCTGTGTGTGTGCACTAGGTCGAGGGGTGTTTGCCAAGGGGCCGTCTCTAAAATGGAGACCTTGTGATGGAGTACAGAGGGAAATTAATAAACTCAAGCATTACAGAGGAGAAGGAGCACATATGGTAGATGTGCTGTCCTCATGTTTGACTTCCACTGGTGAGAAGCAACATGTTGGTGAGGCTCGCATTGAATTTGACGGTTAGATTTTTTAATTTATTTTTAATTCAAAATAATGTGATATCAATTCAGGAGTCCCTGAGTAACCATGTATAAACATCAGTCTGCGTTGCACAGATAAGTCTGGTAATTTCTCGATAAAAATCGGTTTCCTTAACTTGGATAATTTCACTATTCAGAGCTGTGTTGCTCAAAAAAGATGAGATCACCTTATCTGAAGTTCTCTTTTTAAGGATTGATGGTCAATTGATGATAAATGCAACCTGTGATCTAATTCTATGGAGCCTCATTGATTTATGGTCTTTCTGAAGTGTCAATGCAGCCCAAGAAGATGGCTTGGAAGGCTAGTCATCGATGACCACATGCCTCCAAACTGCATGATGCAGAAGCCTCTTTCTCTTTGCTCTGAGGGACATAGATAACACACGACTATGGAGGCACTCACTGGCCCAGAAAGAAACAGGTTTGTCAAAATTGAGTTGCTGAATGTCCCTGGGTTGAAGAGAGATTATTGATTGTGCAGATTGGTATTAAAGTGAACATCAGAACGATTCAGAGGGTTTTTCCTACCTCAGACCTTTTATTTATTTTTGGTTATGTCTAGTTCAGGGTGGCATTGCAGTCTGCCTTACTATTTGTTATTTTTTATTTTATTTATGGAAACGTTGTGCAAACAAAGACAGTGTATACAGTGTAGTCAGAGGTTTATTTACCTATTTGCTGCATAGGATACTTTTGATTTGAAGCCTCCTTGTTTTCTAATCTTCTCCCATTTGCTGTGTCACATATAATTGGTTAAATATTTGTTACTGAATCATGATGTTAATACAAACTTAAATCTTCCTGTATCCGTTTCAAATTAAAAGCCCTCTAGAGTTTCAGACCGAATTTCTTCATTTCCTAAGAAGGACGTACTTACTTACTTCAATTTAATAAGTTAGCTGCCTACATTCAGGTTTTTGCTGATTTAAATGGGGTCAGATCAGGGTGCTTCTAGAGGTCCGGCATAACAAACACACCAGTCAGAGCTCTGGTTTGTTTGTGAGGCTTGGGTTCACCAAGTAATACCAAAGCTCAAATGTCTTACAAGCCGTGTCATATTTTAGCATCCTTTGACTTATTTTTGTATTTTTAAGATTTTTAGTTTTTGTACTCAGGGATTTGAGATCTTTATTTATTTTAGTTTACTCATGATTATTCACTGTATTTACCATTTTCGTTGATATAAAAGAAGAGCAAAACTTCAAGAGTTGTTTTGCAAGAAAATTCTACTAACTATAAGATATTAAATTGAATATCCTCATTATTGCCCCCTTGCTCTATTAATGGTTTCAAGTCTTTTAATGTGCTAATCAAAAGGCTCATTTAAAACAAATAACCCCTGCGAAATCGCACCCCAGTGTTATTCAGGTAGGTTTTGCTGTTTTACATGAGTAGGGATCTCACTGGTGGCTTCCCTCTGAACCGTCGGCCCCCACAGCCAGTACCCTAAAGGTCAATGAATCTGAATAACGGCTGACATTCAGTTAGATTGATTAAGTCAAACGACTTTACGCAAAGTATCATTGCTTCCATTTTTTATAACAGTATACTATTGATTTTATTGGCTAAAACAGAGGTAGCAAGTGCTTGTACCAGATATTATAGATTTATTATGTTACCGTGTTGCAGAAGAAAGCTGCAGTGTTGATGTGAAATGACATGGGCGATGATTACACTTGAAATGACACGTTGAAGCCCCACCATCTGGCTTTGGCTGCAGGTTTATTGAGCTGTGTAAACACAAAAATGTGATCGGGAAGAGCCTCATCTGCGTTTGGTGAGGGCTATGTGTCGCTCTCTCCACTCTGGTTAGCATAACCTGTTTAGAAGCTACAAGGCCAGGGATGTGAGTGGCTGAGAGGTCAGTGAGTCATCCCATTCACCCAGCCCTTGGCACATGCTGTTGTGTCCAGAAGCAGAAATAGCAGGTGTGTCTGAAAACGGTTACGAAGTCGATGTGCATATGACCTAGGGCTTTGAATTAATCGATTTCCATATTCCATTCCCTGTGTTTAACTTGAGCTGACAGGTCTTCTAAGAAAGTTTTACGCTCCCTCCCTCTGTCCAACTGTGATTCACGCACATGCAGTCTCTAGACTCTACTCAGAATCCATTCAATTTGACCCTTTGTCCCATATGTTGCAGCCTTAAAATAGTGTTTGTTGAGTTTTGTTCTTCGAATAAAATTTCCATAGAGTCACAGAAATATTTATTTTTGTTCCGGTCTTACGGGTCGCTAAATGTTCAATAGAAGGCATTGGCAGTCAGAGGAGAACCTTGCTGTGGAGAAGCACCTGATGTCCTTCGTCACCGCCCGTCATGTTCCAAGGAAGAGTGACTGTGATAAGTGCCTGGGACCGGATCAGGAAGCTCTCAAGGCCAGCAATTGGAGGGCCATAAAGCATTACATTAGATATCGAGTCAAAGCTCTCAAGAAGAAAGACTAAACTGTAATGCTTGTTGTTTGGCGACAATTTAATCCATATCCTTTAAGTTGCTTTATCCTTTGCAACAAAACAACGTTACAGACTATTCAGTGTACCTGCTCCATTGATTCATTTTGTGCAGCAATAGGATGCTACATTTTTTGAAAGGCTTGGTGTTATTTGACATTTTTAATAGTGGCCCTGATACAACATCTCTCCTACCTCACCTCATCTCCCGCCCTGGAGGTCTGATCGTCTTAGATAGTTTCACCGCATCTTATCCCACCTCAAGATCATCTTCTCATCTCTCATATGCTCTCATCGTGCACTTAATTGCCTCTAATCTTATATCATCGTATCTTATCATATATCATCACAATTCATCTCTTTCCTGCTCCCTCAACTTTCTTTATCGATTCGTTCCTTCATTCATCATTCATTTTATAAATGTAGAATTTAGTCTGCTATGGTGCTAGAAAAACAGAGTTTTTCTTTGATTGTTTTTTGTACTTTTTTTACCTTGAAAATAACGTTTTGTTCATTTAACATTCAAATAAAAATGTTGATAGTTCCTTGACTTATGTGTTACCAAATTGTTGATACAGAACCGGGCGTATGGATAATCCAAAGCATTTCAGCCTGTTCATTCATGATACTTTTGTCAGGCTAATGTTGTTCTTTTTCATACATCCTCCTTTTGGTTCAATCTCGGCGGCACTTTTCCAATACCAATCAAGCCTTCTGAATGAGATTTCATTTAATGAAGTCAGACAGAGTGCATTAGCCGACGTGTCGGGGAGAGAACGTACGCTGGCTAATCGCGGCGCGCGGCGGGAGGGCTGCGCGCTCCCTGTCGACAAGAGTGCTTAGCGATATAATCACCTCCGCTTCCCCTCTGCTCCCATCGCTCAGACCATGATACACCTGACGCCGCTGAGCGATGCGCCAGACTGGCTAGCTTAGATTAGCACTGGCTTGCGGTGGACAGGTTGTTTCAGAACATCAAAGCAGGTGCTAACATACACAGGCTAGTTAATGCTATTAAGCAGAGCTCATGGGGGGGAAGGGGGGAGGGAGGGAGAGAGGGGGAGAGAGAGAGAGAGAGAGAGAGAGAGAGAGAGAGAGAGAGAGAGAGAGAGAGAGAGAGAGAGAGAGAGAACTCTGACGACCACAGCTCAGGACATCGACAGAGAGAACGAGGCAGGCCCTGACGAATGGCACGCAAACTGATGTGCGCAGACCCATAAAAAAGTCCATAGGCGGTGTGGAGTTCACCATAGGGGACGCTGTGAAAAGGAGGGTCTTAACGTATCAAAGTATAGACTAAAGTGAGGGGCAGGCCACCTGAGGACATTGCCATGACGGCGCTAGAGAGAGGGAGAGGTAGAGGTTCAGCCTGGATACCCCTACAGCTTAGTGTCCTGCCTGGGGCCAGCTGCTGAACACAAATACACAAACACACGCAGACACACAGGTAGTACCAAGCACAGTGACACAGACACGCACTCACACATGTATTACTCATGGTACCTCTATCATAAATGTATTACGTATTCATATAGGTGTAAACACTGCATCCAGGCCCATCCGTGGTCAGCCCACACAGTTGAGAGTCTGTTCTGTGGTGACATTCAGGAGTTAGCTCATGAAAAGCAGGTTCTACTCTCCTTTCTGTGTGCGTATTGCGTTTCTTCTCCCATGTATGTGCACGTGGGTATCCATGACGTAATGGCGGTTAAATAGATGAGGGAGGCTGGTCACTGCGTGCATGGCCTACTTTCCTCGGCCCCCTGTCCCCTTATCTCCTCTCCTCTTA
>NC_079433.1:11932040-11937040 GCF_026213295.1 Gadus chalcogrammus | reverse complement strand
CCTCCTCTCCTCCCCTTGTCAACAGAGAGGGGGTTGGGGAGAGCGGGGTCAACTGCAGCCAGGGCGGGCGGTACGTAAGGTAAGTAGGGTAGGAACCCTGTGAACCTCGGGTGAAGTGGGGTGAGAGGGGGAGAACAAGGGAGGGGTGGGAGAAAGAAAGAATGAGGGCAACAGAGTTCCAGGAATAAGAGAGCGAGAGAGGCAGAGGGAGAGCGAGAGAGAGGCAGAGGGAGAGAGAGAGAGGCAGAGGGAGAGCGAGAGAGGCAGAGGGTGAGAGAGAGAGAGGCAGAGAGAGAGAGAGAGAGAGAGAGAGAGAGAGAGAGAGAGAGAGAACGTGTTATAGGGCACATAGGGTGAGGGTAATGTTATTATTGTGTACTGCAGGAGCAAGAAATATATGAAAAGTTCTGGGAAGCTCCCTGATAATTAGAACTGTCCCATTCCCAGCCCGGCCCACGCACACACGTACACACACACACACACACACACACACACACACAACCTAAAACATACACACACACACAACACACAACCTAATACTTACACACTCACTCATGACAATCTTGATACTGTGTCTAATTTGTGTTGCTAAAATGTTCTCTCTCTCTCTCTCTCTCTCTCTCTCCCCCCCTCTGTCTCTCTCTCTCTCTCCCTCTATCTCGCCCGTTCAAACCTCACTCTGTTTAAGTGCTGACATATTGTTTGTGTTCATAACAGACCCCGGTGAGATAAGTTCCTGCTAAAAGAACCTCTCTCCCTCCCTCTCCCCCTCCCCTCAGTCTGCCTCTCTCGACCACGGTCTCTGTGTGCGTTTTAAATAACTTTGTTTTTACCAGTGTTACACAGTACAGGAGCGGCTCTCTCTCTTTCTGGTCGAGCGGGGATTAAGTGCTCTGTGAGAGACTGACTGTATACACTTCCTTATCTCAGCCAGCCTCACCATGACTCAGTCATGGTCGTGCGTGTGTGTTTGTGTGTGTGTGTGTGTTTGCATACATACGTGTCTTTGTGTGTGAGACACAACAATCTGATTTATTATGTGTTGAAATTATTCATTTTAATATTATTATCATTATTACTTCTTTATATATTTATTTGCTTTAGGGATTTTTCCAAAGCGAAGCTGAATTGAGCTGAGCAGTGGAGAATGTTTTCTTATTATTGTTTGCCTATTAATGTATGAAAACACATGTTGTGTGCGTGTGTGTATCGGTCTACGTGTTTGCGTGCTTGTGTGTGTGATTAGTTCCAGCATGACCCATCAAACTGGCCACAGTCAGCACATTCTCACCACTTTTGATGAGACACAAGTTGTGTCACATGGGGTTCTGGTTTAACCTTGGTTCATTACTGTGTCCATAAGTCTATCTTCCCCAGCGGTGTTGTGATCTCCCTCTAGTCACCCATAGGGTGACTGTAAGCGGACTCAGCTCACAGTAATAAGCACTTCAGTAGGACACTTCCAGATGTTCCACATCTGTACTTTGTCAGACCTTCCTGACACAGTCGATGATCCGGATACACTCGTGATGTTGAATGAAGTCCAGCAAGTGACACATCTCTTGTTGAACGCGGTCCTGCGTTACCTCTGCACGTTGACCACTGCACACAGAACAACAGACGGGAGGGTAACACGAGATCCAAGCCTTTATTTAACCATGAGCGTGTTGCTGTGCTTAGGTGTGCTTATGTGTGTGTATGCTTGTGTTGGTGTCCTTGATGCGCACTCACACACGCGCGCACGCGCACAAAGGCCTACCGATTTAGTTTTAAAGTACAGGCTAAGCCTCCTAAGTAGCAATTAACAGCTGCTTGTGTGTCTGCCAATCCCCTTAACCAAAGCCCTAATGGAGCCCTTCACCCCCTAACAGTCCCAAAGGACCCTGGCTCTCTGGCTCTCCAGCTCTTGTGGTGTATCCGACCAGTGCAGCCGCCGTCATTACCACCGTAGCCACCATCAGCCCGTTCGGCGCTACTTGGAGAGACCACCCTCAGATTACGATGGCCGTTTAGCTCATTTCCCCGTTTCCTGCTCTGCAGCTATTCAACAAGGCATGGCAAATTCCCTTTTTTTTTTTAGATTAAAACGTAATCACCCTTACTTCCTTCTGAAACACGTGCCTGGGAGGGGCCGGCGCCACAACAGCCGGTCGAGGGAGAACATTCTAATCATAACAGCACTGCCGGGGTCGATTGGATTCTGATTGAATTCCAATTTGAACATGAATAGCAGGTAGTGGGCTCTCCAGCCATCGCCAATCAAATCCTGATTTATCAAATCACATCTCTCCTACGCTGTGCTCTGGCGTCGGCGTCACCCCCCCCCCCCAGCCCCAGCCCCCCATGCGTCCTGTTTCACTGGTAAATATGACATGACTGAAGTGTGACATACGCTCTGAAGGTGGTTTCACACCATCTCGAAGAAAAACACTTCTGTGCTGCTCTTTCTCACTACCAATCTCATTTTTTTTATCATAACTCCCCATAACTCTACCCTTGCCCTCCCCCAATTCCTCCCATTCTCCCTCACCTTTCCCTTCACACGGCTCCATTTAAGCTTCTCTGTATAGCCAAGCACCACCGTCTGACACAGACTGTCAGGGTTAGCATCCAATTAGCCTGTAGCTTATTAGCCTATGGCTCTCAGATGTGACTGTTCTTCCCATCCTAGCTGGACCTTAAATAGAAATATTAACCGTAATCCCAACGTTATTTTCCCAGTGGTTTTACTCCCAGTGTCCTCACTGTATGGATTGTATTGGGCACGTCTCTAATCGGCTAATCGCTAACCAGATCCTGCTAATGCTACTTAGGAGAGTTTAGCCGGCCTCTGGTTAACAATGTTTGGTGTTTAATCAAGGGGTATAGGAGATGATCATTGGATTATTGATCGTGTAAATTGTGCTTAATACCCAGTGTCTTGTCCGTTTAGACATGTCATCTGATTGAGCATTTGATTGTGTGTGTGTGTGTGTGTGTGTGTGTGTGTGTGTGTGTGTGTGTGTGTGTGTGTGTGTGTGTGTGTGTGTGTGTGTGTGTGTGTGTGTGTGTGTGTGGGAAGAGGAGGGGTCTTTCTAGCCATCTCCTCTACTTTTTGTTTTTCCCTGCGTTGTTGAGAACAAACAGGGGGCAGGATATCCCTCCGCTGATGAGCAATCTGGAAGAAATGAAATTGCCAGACAAGTGTCAGCCAACATGTTTGTGCTTGTGTGAGTGTGTTTGTTGTGTGTGTGTGTGTGTGTGTGTGTGTGTGTGTGTGTGTGTGTGTGTGTGTGTGTGTGTGTGTGTGTGTGTGTGTGTGTTTGCGCAAGTGCACACACACACATGTGTTTATTTTTTGTTTGTCTGCCATATGTCCCTGCGCTGTCCAAGTTACTGAATGTCTATCTGAATGTGTGTGTGTGTGTGTGTGTGTATGTGTGTTTGAGTGCATGCATGTGTGGGTGGGTGGGTGGGTGTCTGGGTGGGTGCGCACGTGTGTGTGTGTGTGTGTGTGTGTGTGTGCGTGCGTACGTGCATGCGTGCGTGTATGTGTGTGTGTATAATGTAAAGAGACAGCTCAATCTGCTCTCTCTAATCACAGGGATACTGCAGTCGGAGAGGGGAAAGACACATCCTATTTCCTGTGACATGGCCGTAACTTCCTGTCACCCTGTCCCACTCTCCCACTTGATTATTGAAGTGTGGAAAGACCTTAGCTTCATGGATAACTTGGGCCTCTTGTTGCAGCACTGTCAGGCTGATTACCAAGACAAGACCCTGAGAAGATATCACTTTACCCTGAACAGCAGCATAAGGTGTGTGTGTGTGTGTGTGTGTGTGTGTGTGTGTGTGTGTGTGTGTGTGTGTGTGTGTGTGTGTGTGTGTGTGTGCGTGTGCGTGTGGGCGCGTGTGTTTGCTCTCCCCAGTTTCTCTGTGTCTTTACACTCTTGTTTGAGGATGGGAACTCAAATCTTCTAATATAGTAGAGTATAATATAGTTGCATTATAGTATAATATTTAATAATAAGTGTTTTCGTTTCCCTGCACTCACTCATGCCTATGCCTACCCTCTCCTCCCATTCCTCCCTCCTTCTCCCACCCAAGCCTGTTCCCTCCTCTCCATTACCAACTCCCTCACCATGCACATCCTCACCTTGTTATCGCCTGCAGAGTACAACCCTCCCCCTCCCACCCAAAATAAGGGAACAATTGCCATGGCGACAGGCTCCTCTGGAAAGAATTCATGTGATTTTTTTAATAGAGAGGGAGAGACAGATAAGGATAGAGAGAATGAGCGAGAGACAGAAAGACTGGATGCCATGCAGGATGCCTACATACCCCCCCCCCCCCCCCCCACACCTCCTTTCTCTCAGCCTGTTGCCATCGACAACAGCTCAAAACCTCAACATCATTACAGCTTTAATAGGAACAAGGCTAAACCTGGATTGCGTGTAGGCCTGTTTACTTGTCTAAAGCAATCCTAGTGATTAAAACCTCTTCATGTTCCTGCACATCCAGGTTCATTTGCTTTACAATAGGGGCTAACAAAGCTGTGATATATTTTTACTACAGTGAGCCGGTATTGTGTGTGTGCGTGTGTGAGTGTCAAACACTGGAAGGGAATCACCCAGATGATTTAATAAAGCGTGATGATTTAATAAAGCGGCTTATCTCATAATTCTCCCGTCTCTGTATTCACCTTTGTATTTTGTTGAGTGTTGTTACATATTCCACGTTACTGTGTTTTAATTTTTTTGATCACATACACATGTTTTTTGTTTTAAAGCTGAAGTGGCTTTCATGCGCTCTAAATGAATAAACAAAGTACGTCGTATGTAAATAGTTAGTGGTGATAAGGGGAGTGTTTTCCACCAGCGGCATAGGTTGCTGTGCTCTATCCCATTTCTTTGCATCTTTAAATTCATTCCCTGAACACAAACTGAGTGTCGAAATTATTCCTGTCAGCAAAGATGCTCTGAAACAAATCACAGCCAATCCTCAGAGGAAAAGCCTGCATG
>NC_079433.1:11919540-11924540 GCF_026213295.1 Gadus chalcogrammus | reverse complement strand
CACACACACACACACACACACACACACACACACACACACACACACACACACACACACACACACACACACACACACAGCTCTTAAGCCTCTGTCTGCATCTGCTACCGAAGGTGTTAATATCGTTCCTAATGAGAGGAGACCAGATTAATAAAGCATACTATAAATGATTACTTCCGCCATTAGTCCATCCCACAGCTATTTAAAGCCTTTCTTATTAACCATTTGGACAGGGATGTATGTGTGTGTGTGTGTGTGTGTGTCTGTGTGTGTTTGAGGGTTAACTTGCTAATGGTTCAAACGTGAAAACAGAGAAGGCTGGAGGACCGTTAACAGAAACGACACCAGAGGTTCCTCCACAAGAGGAACTTTATTATTCACACTGGAGAAAATGGGTGCATCACCGCACAAGTAAATAGTGGTGGGGCACAGAGAGCCGACTGCAGATCTCTGCTTCCTCATCACTCAGCCCCATGGTGTCTGGTTAATGAGGCCTGGTCCCGGGTACCTTCAGCCCGGGCAGACCCTTAATGCAGTTGATGACAGAGCTGATTCTCACCTGATAAATAATGGAGTTCTACGGGAGGGATTGCGTCATCATGAATATTGTATTTCCCACCCCTGACGCCAGTCTCTATCCGTCTTCCTGAGAGCTGTCATCCTTACCGGGGACCCTCTCCTGACGTGACGGCCCACCGGTCCATAGTGTCGTCCTCGTCCCCCCCCCCCCCCCCCCCACCTTGCGTGGATCTGGGGGGAGTACAGAACACTGCCGCCGTTTTTTCTATTTTTGTACTGTTCCGTACGGGGTGACGATGACCTGTGTCTATGGGACCTGTGTTCCAGGGTGGTTAATATGTCCCGGCTGATGCCTGGGATGGAGGTGTGGGGGGGGGGGGTTTGGGGGGGGGGGGGGGATGTGTGTGTGCCTGTCTATGAGTGTTGTATGTGTATGTCTATCTGTTTGTCTGTCTGTTGTCTGTCTGCCTGTCTGTAAGTGTGTGTGTGTGTGTGTGTGTGTGCATGCGTGTGTGTGTGTCTGCCTGTGTGTGTGTGTGTGCGAGCCTATCCACAGCCCAGCGACCTGTGAATGGAGCGGTGTCAGAGTAGGAAGGTAGAGGCAGGGTGAGGAAGGGGATCAGCCAATGAGAAGGAAGATTAGTCTCCTCAGCCAGAGCCTGAAAAGCTGCATGAGGTGGAGTTGTTACTAGAGAAGGATTCTTTTTGGCTAGCAACACGGCAGCCAATCAGAATCCATGAATAGACCAAAACAACTTTATATGCTGATGGGTCTGTCTGGGTGTGTGTGGGCGTGGAGGGAGCGGGAGGGGGCTTGGAAAATAGGCTCTGGCAAAACTGCCAGCACCAAGAATTGTTGGCAGCGGTTCAGAATGTGTGTGTGTCCCTGTAGCTGTGTGTGTGCGTGTATGTGTGTGTGTCTCTGTGTGTTTTTAAATCAGCCTCAGAGGGAGACAGTGAAATAGCGCACAGACTAGCGCACTCTTTTAATTTGACATGGTTCACTGTTTTGGCATGCGCCCACTTTCCCTAAGTGTGCATCTGTGTGTGTGTCTGTGTGTGTGTGTGTGTGTGTGTGTGTGTGTGTCACAGAGCATTTGTGTTGTTTTTTTATCTCATGGTGTTGTTCACATCTGAGCATTTGTGTTTATGTGGACTTTTGCACTTGCGTGACTCTTTTGCGACGCAAAGATGTGTGTGTGCGTGTGTGTGTATGTGTGTGTGTCTTAACATGTGCGGATAGAAAGATGTCTATGCACGTGCACATGTGGATGATTGGCAGCGGTGACCTTTTCAGTATGCCTGTTAAACCTGAGCTCTTGTCCCACCGCAGACGCACCCATGTCAACTCCAGCACTTCCTACATGAAGGTCAAAATCTCTCTCTACACACACACAGACAGCAACGGACACACACACACACACACACACACACACAGAGGAATAAACACAGTGTTTCTTGTCCTGTCAGGTTGTCCTCTTTCCCCTCTATAAATACTGCGCTCTTTGCCCCAACTAACATGTCCAGGTAATTACCACATCACACTACAGCATCCAGTACCGCTAGCCCACCACCACATAATTATAGATTTTGTCAGTCTTTTGCTTTTCTTTTGTCTCATTTCCTTTTTCTCTCCCAAGCCCCCCCCCCCCCCCCCCCCATCTCCCTCTCTCTCTCCCTCTCTTCTCCTTCTACTTTGCCTATCCTTTCGGTGTCTACAGCAACAGTTCTGGATTCTGTTACCGTGGACACCGTTTAAGAGGGCTACCATAGGTCGGCTCGCTAACATACTGTAGTTTGATTGGTGGTTGCCGGAGTGCTCATTAGTATGGAGTATGTGAGGATTTATTTTTGTGTTTAATGTTGTTTTCTGGCAAATGAATAGCAGTTATTTTCATCCTGTTTGCCCGGCTGAACCGAAGCAGCGTCCTCTTCGATGGCTCACGTTCTGCACCGTAAAGTAAGATTCAGTTAGCAGGTGGAACGAGATAAAGGAAAAAACAAAAATGAACTTGAAAACAAATGCAAAAACAAGTATGATAGGTTTGTAAACAGGAGTGTGTGTGTGTGTGTGTGTGTGTGTGTGTGTGTGTGTGTGTGTGTGTGTGTGTGTGTGTGTGTGTGTGTGTGTGTGTGTGTGTGTGTGTGTGTCCATGCGTGTGTGTGTGTGTATGCGTGTGTGTGTGGCTGTGTGTGTTAGTGTCTAACGTTGCTGTCTGTGTGTGGCTGTGAGGGTGTTGCTGTGTGTTTCTTTTAACACATCAACAACACGCGTGCCCGTGAGAGCGTGTGTGCGCGGCCGTCTCGCTGGGGAGATGCTTACAGTCCATTTGTCTGGCGGGCGCGCTGACCATTAGCTGGGCCCCATACATAATGTATAGCCGTGACCTTTCTCCACCGTGCACCCCCAGGCCTAGAAGCCATTGTTTGGTGTGCTATCGATTTTGCCCCCCCCCCCCCCCCCCCAACGCACACACACAGCACCCCGGCCCCAACCTCCCTCTCTGCCCCTACAGCCCTCTCCCCTCTTTCATAGATGGAAACGGTGATTTGAAGTGGAGCGAGAGTGCTGCTGCAACTGGTGAAGAAAGGAGGGGTGTGTGTGTGTGTGTGTGTGTGTGTGTGTGTGTGTGTGTGTGTGTGTGTGTGTGTGTGTGTGTGTGTGTGTGTGTGTGTGTGTGTGTGTGTGTGTGTGTGTATGTGATAGCGTGGACTGTGTTGGCGATTGAAAAGACTCCAGCTCTGCAGAGGTCAGCCACCCCGCCGCGGTCGCTGTGTACCTGAAACTCTTTTCTCTTTTTCCCCTCGCCGACCCCCGAGCACTGGCCACCGTCTGTCTGTCTGTCCTCCCTAAAGAACCACCGTCTGTCTGTCCTCACTAAAGAACCACCGTCTGTCTGTCTGTCCTCCCTAAAGTACCACCGTCTGTCTGTCCTCACTAAAGATCCACCGTCTGTCTGTCTGTCCTCCCTAAAGAACCACCGTCTGTCTGTCCTCCCTAAAGAACCACCGTCTGTCTGTCCTCCCTAAAGAACCACCGTCTGTCTGTCTGTCCTCTCTAAAGAACCACCGTCTGTCTGTCTGTCCTCCCTAAAGAACCACTGTCTGTCTGTCCTCACTAAAGAACCACCGTCTGTCTGTCCTCACTAAAGAACCACCGTCTGTCTGTCCTCACTAAAGAACCACCGTCTGTCTGTCTGTCCTCTCTAAAGAACCACCGTCTGTCTGTCCTCACTAAAGATCCACCGTCTGTCTGTCTGTCCTCACTAAAGAACCACCGTCTGTCTGTCTGTCCTCTCTAAAGAACCACCGTCTGTCTGTCCTCACTAAAGAACACCTCTGTCTGCCCAGCGTTGCCCCAGCCCGTCTCTGGGAGCCCGTCTCCGGGGGCCCGTCTCTGGGGGCCCGTCTCTGGGGGCCCCTGCGGGGGCCACACATCCGTGGCCTGCCAGCCCGGGCTCCGTGTCCACACGCATCGGCTCTGATCGTTCATCAGGCTCGGCTTGGTGAACAACACTTTGTGAACAAATTGTTGGATAGGGGAGGTAGGGTGTGTGTGTGTGTGTGTGTGTGTGTGTGTGTGTGTGTGTGTGTGTGTGTGTGTGTGTAGATGGATGGATGGAGTATAGGGCGGAAGGGGGGGGGGGGGGGTCCATCTCTATGTTTTTCTCCTCTGCCCTATAATCAGCTCTTCACCTCACAGGCTGACAGATAAAGTGGAAATGCACGCATAAATGTGTGTGTACGTGTGTGTGTGTGTGTGTGTGTGTGTGTGTGTGTGTGTGTGTGTGTGTGTGTGTGTGTGTGTGTGTGTGTGTGTCTAAAGTGCACATGTCTCCCATCCTGAGCCCTCCTCTGGTCTCTGGTATTTCTGAACAATGACTGATATTAGCCTGAGAGATAAAAAGAGAATGATGAATACGAATAGAAAGAGAAGTAGGAGACCGAAAGTGAGACCCACAGAAAGTGAGAAGAAATAATATAAAACATAATATAATGCATAATATAATTCACTACTCAACAACACTTCTTTCAAATATGTAGTAAGAGTGAAAGAGGAAACGAAATGAGCAGAAATAGGTGAAATGCGAAATACGTAGAAAATTGTGGCAGGCAGGAAATGATCAGACTTGAGAAATCAAACTAAACTCGACTATCAGTGGAGAAAGAAAGAGGCTGCTGGAGGGGAGGGGGGAGGGGTAGGGGCAGTAGCCCCCCCACAGTCCTTTCCAATTCCTTCAGCAGATTGACACCTGACTGTGCGCTCATTCAGTGAACCACTGAGCACTGGTGCTCTGAATGGTAGCCACCTGCCCTCCTCTCCTCTCCTCTCCTTCCTCTCTTCTCCCCTCCTCTCCCTTCCCTTCCCCTCCTCTCCCCTCCTCTCCTCTCCTCTCCTCTCCCCTCCTCCCCTCTCCTCTCCCCTCCTCCCCTCTCCTCTCCTCTCCTCCCCTCTCCTCTCTCCTCCTCTCCTGTCCTCTCCC
>NC_079433.1:11887040-11904540 GCF_026213295.1 Gadus chalcogrammus | reverse complement strand
CATATTGATTGAGGCAGGCTGACGTAATGGCAAAGCATAATCTGGTTTGTATCACCGCTCTGAGAGAGTGAGGCTTTGGAAATTGAACTCGGTTGAAGCTCCAGGAGTTAAAGATCTGCAAAGCCTAGTTCGCCTCTATCGACTATTATGGAACCGAAGCAGGAATCAATATCCACAAATACGCTTTTAAGTGTTGGGAGAGGATCCGCGGAGCCGCGGTGACGTAAGAGCTCCCCACCCGGCAAGGAAAAAAACACTAATACCCGCATCACCCGTGTTGTTCTTGCCCCGTTGTTTAGTCTCCGCACGGCCGCCAGACAGCCCCACGGACTGTCCTGTGGGGCCTTGACCTTTTAAGAGCTTCCAAATCAGAGGTCACTCTTAATCTGCCTATCACCATTCCTGTCAGAAACACTCTGACATTTCACATGCTCCGGATCCAAATGTCAGCCCGCGGTCTGAAGGGCCGGAGCCGGCCAGCTGGCGTCCTGCCCCTGACACACACCGTGGGCAGGCTGGTGAGGCATTCTGATGCAGGCTCCGCCGGCCACCCATGGAGACACGCTTCAGAATGTATAGTACAGGGCCCCTGTGGTCATGGGATGTCTCGTTATAGGCAGGAGTGCGACTTACCCTGCAATGCCACACATTCACTTGTGTACACACACACACACACACACACACACACACACACACACACACACACACACACACACATTCATGTATAGGCCAGACACGTTGACCCCCCCCCACACACACACACACACACACACACATGTATGGGTCAGACACGTTGAACCACACACATACACAGACACACACACACACTTACACACATGTATGGGCAGGATACGTTGAACTACACATCCACACACACACACAAAATGTATCAGTATCAGCCATGCAAGGCAACAAGCATCTCATCAGATGCAGTTAGTTAAAGTGGTCCTGTTTGATGAATCCGACTATCGTTGCCCTTGACGATGGACACTTGAGATCAGAGCCGGCCCCCTCTCCGCTAATGCCCGCCGTAAAGTCACCATCGAGAAAAAAGTTCAATAGACCCCTTTAAAGGTCAGGTGTTTTGGCCAAGGACATTCCGTCAGTGCTTCACGATCAAACCTGTGTTATATCTCGCCAGGAGGAAGCACCTACTTGATGAGTCATGGAGAGAGAGAGAGAGAGAGAGAGAGAGAGAGAGAGAGAGAGAGAGAGAGAGAGAGAGAGAGAGAGAGAGAGAGAGAGAGAGAGTGAGCCAGATAGATAGACAGACAGACAGACAGACAGACAGACAGACAGACAGACAGACAGACAGACAGACAGACAGACAGACAGACAGACAGACAGACAGACAGACAGACAGACAGACAGACAGACAGACAGACACCAATCTCTGTAGTATCCTGCTTCTCGCTCGGCCATTGGAATGGGGAAAGTAATGAGAGTGTCCGCAGGGTAGCAGGAACTCTGTGGGCTGAAAGTGGGCATGTGTGTTTGGCATATGTCTGTCTCATGAGAGAGAAGGACAGACAGACAGGCAGACAGACAGAGGAACCGAGAAATAGGTCTTCTTGCTTACGTCCACATTGGTTTGCTGCCTGCTTGAGCGATGGCTGGAGGAGACCAGGAGCAAAATGGATTGTGAGAGACAGGGGTGCCAAGTCTGGTTTATACCTTGATTCCTCAATCTCTATATTTGTATATTCCACCCCATGCTCATCATGGATGGCTATTCACTGTGTGTGTGTGTGTGTGTGTGTGTGTGTGTGTGTGTGTGTGTGTGTGTGTGTGTGTGTGTGTGTGTGTGTGTGTGTGTGTGTGTGTGTGTGTGTGTGTGTGTGTGTGTGTGTGCATACAGGCATGAGTGTGTAGGAGGTGGGTGAGCTATAGCATGCAAGGTTTGAAACAATAGGCATTGAATACGATAATTATAAACACAAACGGAATATCTTCATCAGTCGATTAACCCCACAATCGTTTCGCCATTCCACCTCATTTCCATAATAACACCGGGAAAATATAAATCCATCCAATACACATCCTTCATCCAGCACACAGAGCACATCCAACCCACACACACGCACCACTAAGGAACAATGCAAAATGTCAAGGGCCTCTCCGTTTGTCAGTGTTAATGCGGGATGACGGATGTGCCTTGACAGTCAGCCTCGCGGCCTTTGGCCCGGGGTGGGAGCCATGGCTGCCGGCTCCGAGAGGCCTCGGCAGCTTGACCGGCGAGCGCCCACCTAACCGCTAACGCAAACGTTAACGCAAACACTCACATGAACCCTAACCTACAGCCGTCACCGCGATGTATAGCCGCCACGTCTGCCGCGTATCAGCGCACTCTAAAAGCCGGAGCACCCCCCTTCGTGTTTTCCAGCTCGCTTCCCCCCTGTTCCACGTTTACGTCTAAGGTGTCGCACGGAGGCTCAGTCACTGTGGCGTATATGGGTCCTGTGTGTTTAATTGCCCTTGTATATCTGTAGTACATCACTGTCCGAGCGGCGGGCGGGAAATGTGGGGGCGGGGAATGCGCCGGTGTCAATCAAAGAGACACGCTTGGATTACCATCACTTCTACTCAATTACGCTTCATAAAAGAGAGAGGGAGCGAGAGAGAGAGCAGAATTGACAAGGGGAAAGAATTGAGCTGGACGATTGAGCTTCAAGAAAGAAAAATTATACTTTTTTTCTCAGATTTCTAAGATGTCTTGGCATTTTGAGAAGTATCTCTCTATTCATACTGCCTTCTCTGCTCTAAATCCTCTCACTGTGGGTCCCACTGTGTTCTGAGGCATCCATATCATGTCTGGCCTGCGTTTATTAAACAGATCCATAATTCTACATTATTGCATCATCTGTCCAGCCAAGCATTTTCCAAAGCCGCGGGCTCTCCTGGCGGGACTGACAGACGGCCACTGGCTGCCTATGTATGCAAGCCTGAGTGTTTATTGCATATGTATGTGAATATGTAAACGTGCATTGGTGTGTCTGTGCGTGCGTGCGTGCGTGTGTGTGAGTGTGTTGAGGTTGTGTCTGAATTGACGTAGCATCAGTGTGCTTTTGCGTGTCCATATGTTTCAACCCGCAGCTACATCTACCATCTGTCCCCTGTGCAACGCTAATTTAGCTCCCCTGTCAGAATCCCACTCTCCTTATATTCCCTGCTGTCAAGTCAGTCCATGTGGTGGTGATAGTGGTTGTGGTGGTGGTGGTGGTGGTGGTCCTCTCCCTCTCTCCCTCTATGTCTGTTGTTCTCTGTCTCTCCTTCTCCGTCTCTTTCTGTTGTTTTTCTTTCCGTCTTTCTTTGTGTGTTTCTTTCCTTCTCTCTCTCTAAATATGCATTGATGTTGGTGATGGAGTTGTTTACTCCCTCTCTCTCTCTCTCTCTCTCTCTCTCTCTCTCGCTCTCTCTTGCTCTCTCTATTTCTCTTTCTTTCCTTGTCCATTGTTTTTCTTGCGTGTAGCATTATTCTTGAGCAGTGTTGCACACTTGTTACCGTGTTGTGATGGGGGTGGAAGGTGGTGGTGGTTTAAGGAAGGTGGGGGTGGTGGTAGTGGTGGTGGTTGAGGTACGAGTGGCGGTGAAGGTAACGGTGTGGGTGGTGGTGCCGGGAATAAAGGGGGGCTTCAGTATATTTCTGGGGTGCAGGGAGAGCGAGTGAGAAGAAGGTTGAACGTGTCAGGACATTCTTAAAGTAATCACTCAAAGTCGGCTTCGCACAAGGTTAAAGTTCAAGCTATGTCAACATACAGACAACCAATTGGAGTGGCTCGGGTGTGTGGAGTGGTCCACGGTGCAGAGGTGAGAAAGAGCTGTGAGTGAGAGTGAGTTCAATGTAAGCACTAGCTGCTTCTGGAGAAGTCATTACACTTTGTTTTTTGTTGTGAGGCATTCAAGAGAGTGTAAAACTCTTCTCCTACAAAAACAACACTTGACTGCATGCTCGGAATTCGCGGATAAGTCGTGGCATCAAGGTGTGACTGTATCGGTGACACTCTTGTGTGCTTCTCTCAGCATATTTTCCACTCGCTTCGACGTCAATTGAACGGTGCTAATTCTCAAGGGGAAAAAAAGGCGCAAACTCATTCATCATTACGAGCTTCATTCAATAACTGTGATTATCTGCCCAAGGTTTGTGACACATTTTTACAACACACAAGGTTGTCGGCGTGTAGTTCCAAACTAAATCAATAAAGATATTTTGTTGCATATGATGATTCATTGAAGAAAACACAGATAACGGTGCGAATAGTTGATAGATAAAATGTCATTAACAGTTTTGTACAGTGGAATGGCAAGCCTCAATTTAATTCGTCCAATATAATCCATTCCAGCAGATTGCTCTTAAGCAATGCAAAACAAAACCCTGTCACCCCAAAGCCCTCTGTGAAGCTCCCATTCAGCCACCTGTGCTAGGTAACTGTAGATTTTTTCCTTTTTCTTCTTCTACTTTTTTTCTCCTCCCCCGTGTCTCACCTGAGGGGACAGATATCGGTGAAACACATCAGGAGGGAGTGATAATTAGCGGCGCACAACTTGCTGTTAGCACGCTCCTCCTGTCCCCAGAGTGCCTCCAACATGTCGCGCCATCAAAACCCCCTGTGACAGTGTCGCGTCTGTGTGTCTGTGTGTATGTGTGTG
Organism: Gadus chalcogrammus; assembly: GCF_026213295.1. Classification (NCBI taxonomy): domain Eukaryota; kingdom Metazoa; phylum Chordata; class Actinopteri; order Gadiformes; family Gadidae; genus Gadus; species Gadus chalcogrammus. The sequence continues at coordinate 11,899,893 of NC_079433.1, read as the reverse complement.
TGTGTGTGTGTGTGTGTGTGTGTGTGTGTGTGTGTGTGTGTGTGTGTGTGTGTGTGTGTGTGTGTGTATGTGTGTGTGTGTGTCTATCTGTGTGTGTGTGTGTGTGTGTGTGTGTCTCTCTGTGTCTGTGTGTGTTCATGTCTCTGTGTCTGTGTGTGTGTGTGTGTGTCAGTGTGTGTGAGTGTGTGTCTCTGTGTCTTGGTGTGTTCATGTCTCTGTATCTGTATCTGTGTGCGTGTGTGTTTGTGTGTGTGTGTGTCGGTGTGTCAGTGTGTGTGTCGGTGTGAAGGCGCTGTAAATGATTGTGATTAAAGCTACGACAATATTCCTACGGGTGTGTACGTCAGTGAGGGATTGTGGAAGTGCTAATACCACGGCAGGAAGCAACAGGAAACGGCGTTTCGTGTCGGCATGGAAACGTCGTACGAGGGCGCGTTACAGGAGCATCGCCGGGTGGAAGGCGAGGACGAAGAGGAAGAGGAGGAGAAGGTGAGAGAGAGAGGTGAAGGCGCTAACGGACGATCGGAGATGAAAGGCAGATCGAGCGCATGCCCCGTCTCATCAACGGTGACATGGCTCATCATTACCGCCCATCTGGCAGGACGACGCCCACTAATTCCTCCTCCCCAAACCATACAGCTGCTGTTTAAGCCCCGGCCCACAGGGGAAGGTGGAGGTGGGGTGTGTGTGTGTGTTGCGGGGGGGGGGGGGGGGGGGTGGTCCCATGGTACTCAGCCTAGTGTGCGCTCACACCACGGGTATGAGTGCAGGCTGACCCACGCGTACTGTTTACCCTGCCGCCGGCCGGGATGTGTTTTGGACTTTATAGCAGCTGGCCTGTTTGGAGTTTTCCTTTAATTTCCTCGCCTTGTTAATGTCAACAATGTTTTACAGCGTCAAGGGATGACCTGGAACGGGTTTGCAGCCCCCGATAGGGATTTAGTTGGTTCATTAAGGTGGTTTTATAACTTGTTTGTGTGTGTGTGTGTGTGTGTGTGTGTGTGTGTGTGTGTGTGTGTGTGTGTGTGTGTGTGTGTGTGTGTGTGTTTGTGTGTGTGTGTGTGTGTGTGCGTGTGTGTGTGTTCTTATGTTTGTGTGAACTTTCATGTATCTGTGTGTTTCTGTGGGTGTGTATGTGTGTTTTTTTGTGCGTGTATGTGTGTGTTTGTGCGACTGTGTGTTAGTGTTTATTTGTTTGTGAGAATGTGTTTGTATGCATGTGTGTGTGCCACTGAGTCCCCTTGGGTGCATTCGTGTGTGTGTGTGTGTGTGTGTGTGTGTGTGTGTGTGTGTGTGTGTGTGTGTGTGTGTGTGTGTGTGTGTGTGTGTGTGTGTGTGTGTGTGTGTGTGTGTGTGTGTGTGTGTGCCCACGTCCCGGGTGGTGTAAACAGTGAATGTCCCCGGTGTCTAGAGGTATTACACTGAAGCCCAGCCGTGCGTACGGGGGCCTGGGAGGCCTTTCTGAACCAGAGAGGACAATGCCTGTGACCTTTTCAGCGTGCATTAGGACGGGGTCACCTCACCCCCATCTAGGTCTCTTTGAGAGAGAGAGAGAGAGAGAGAGAGGGATGGAGGCGGAGGTAGGGAGACGGATGGATAGAGGGAAACGGATGGAGGTGGAGGAACAGAGGCCCTCTTCACTGTGACTTTTGGAAATCTGTCCTTCCATTCCTCTCTCTCCCTCTCTCTCATGTCTCTTTCACATCTCTCAAACACACATTTCTCTCCCCTCTCTCTCTCTCCTCTCGCACATTTCCCTCTCACTCACTTTTCCCTCTCCACCTCTCTCTCTCACTCTCTCAAATCTCTCCCTCCCTCTCTCTGACCCTCTCTCTCTCCCTCTCTGCCGTGCACTTCTGTCCGTGTGCGTTTGCGTCGCCCTCTCAGTCCACACGTATACAGTCACGGTACGCTGTCACCCCAGGCACAGTCGGTTCAGAAGATCCTCCGCCCACACCCCCCCCCCCCACCACCCCAACCCCCAATTCATACCGCAAACCCATCACATCTACCTGCAGGGGGTGGGGGGGGGGAGTAGGGCAGGGGGGGGGGGTGATGTGCATCCTTGCAGCATCCAGGAGAAAATAAAACGTCAAAAACACAAACTAACGATTGAACATTTTTTTTTCCTTTCTTTTGCCAGGGAAGAAATCAACGTGATGTGGAAGTCTTTGTTGACAGGGTCAGCGGCGTTTGCGTGCGCCGGAGACTGCGGCGGCATCGATCATAGCCGGCCGTGTTTGTCCGTCGATGTCATTCTGGATATCAATCCGGTGGCTCTCGTGGCCAGCACCACCACCACAACTGGAAGGAAAGTCCCTTCGCACACTCCCAGGCCCGCACGGTGAAAAAATGCATCGGTGAGCTTCTCATACCTCAGCAACAGTCAGGATGGAAGTGTCTTCACCTATCAAAAGCAATGTAACAGATTTGCGTGTGTATGTGTGTATACGTGAGTGAAAGTGTGTGCATGCATGTGTGTCTCAGTGCATCATGCTTGTCTACCAGAAGAATAACCCAATTATAAAGACAGTCTGCCCCACAGACACACAGTATGTATCAATGTGTGTGTGTGTGTGTGTGTGTGTGTGTGTGTGTGTGTGTGTGTGTGTGTGTGTGTGTGTGTGTGTGCGTGGGCGTGGGCGTGGGCGTTTGTGTGTGTGGTGTGGGGGCAGTGGGGGGGGGGGGGGGGGGGGGGGGTCAGTGTGTGCTTGTGTGTGTGTGAGCCTGTTTATGCGTGTGTGTCTGAGTGTGTGTGTGTGCGTGGCAGTGGCAGTGTGTGTACAGGTTGAGACAAACAAAGGGGATTTTTTTAATAAAGATGTAGGGAGAGAGAGAGAAATAGAGAGAAAGGCAAACATTTTGAGAAATACCAATAATAATTCGGGGGAAATTTAAATTCAAGGTCTCAGTATTTGTTATATGCGTACAGAGCTCAAATATTGGGCGCATTTTAAATTAACAATCCCAGGGGAGAAATGCAAAATTGCACTTGCTCCGCACGTGCGGCAAAGTACCTTCCCCTCCTCTGTGCCATCTCTCTTTTTTTTGCCCCCTTTTTTTTGTAAAGAGAGGTAGGGGTAGAAAAGGGAGGGGCACTGGTCTGAACCTGACAATTTGGAGGATGTGGTTGCCTAGCAACAGACAGCGGCAGAGTACCTAAAAAAGCAAAAAAAAAGAAACAGCTAGAATATTTGGCTTGTTAAATATTCTGCGCCTGGCAGGACGACACTCAAAAGCCAAATGCTTTTCAGCACAGAATCTGGTTTGGATTGTGTGGAAAAACAAACACAGACCTGCGTTTACCTGTTTTGATATTGAGATTTTTATTAAAATGATTGCATCAGCGGAATCTGTGAGCAAGTATATGTACGATTAAATGACCGGTTTATAGAAAAACAGTGATTGTATTTTTGAAATACAGTCTGAAAAGTATGTAATATAATTTTCCACATCAAATATAAAATGAGTTTGTCCAGATCAAATAGCATATATCATTGTCCCCGTGGAAAGCCTTCAATGCAATCACATATTACCTAAGGAAAGAATCCCATTCACACGCATTGAATACACTTCTAAAATGCCATGCTTCCTAGCTTATATCGTACGCTGGGAATCGATGCGTGTGTGTGTGTGTTTTTGTCATCACACAGATAAACTCAAAGTAATTTCCCTCTGAATTTATTAACATTTCACAAGTGAATCGGCAGTGCATGAGGCTACAGAAGCGTATACAGTTGCCTACATGTGGGCAGATTTCAATATGCTTGAAAGCTGTTTTCCTCGTGAGTGGGTAATGTCAGCTGGCTGTGCTGTGATGTAGATTAAAACAGAAGACAGCAGGTTTTCTCCCCCCGAAGGACAAACAAGCGGTTCCTTTTTATTGAACATTTCCAATATAACAATGTCCATATATTACCTTCCCATGAATAATACATCACAATGTTGCTTAAGCTGCTTTACATTGAATCTATACCGGCGTCCAACAAAAAAAAATCAAAGGAATCAAAGAATTTTGGCAGCACCGGCTCCACTTCCAGGGGCCTTTTTTTTCTGCTAACTTTGCAGACACACTGCAATATCTTTTCGCTTAAGTTATTAGGGCTTCCTCCATAGCTGCATGGCGCCCCGGTGTGCCACGCTTCAGGATAGATTGTAAGTGACTGCTGTTGATCTCGTCACCAGTATTTTCTCACCGAGCTGCAGATAGCGGATAGATAATGGATAGGAAAGCTGACCAGACGCAACGTACGCGCGCCTTCTCGTCGGCTACGTAGCTCCTAGCGTAAACACGCGGCGTGAAAGAATGCTAACAAGGAGCGCGGGTGGCGATGATGAGAGGGAGGGGATGGGGATGGGGAGGTGGGAGTTTGTTCGTTTTCTTTTGTAACGCGGCGAAATGCGCGCTCTCTCTCTCTCATTCTCTCTCTCTCTCTCTCTCTCTCTCTCTCTCTCTCTCTCTCTCTCTCTCTCTCTCTCTCTCTCTCTCTCTCTATTCTGCGTTGCTCTCATGAATTTATTAATAACAGGGTTCCTTTCAAAACATCTCCTCTGGATAAGACGGATAACACATTCCTTTTATCATCCTCTCTCTCTCTCTCTCTCTCTCTCTCTCTCTCTCTCTCTCTCTCTCTCTCTCTCTCTCTCTCTCTCTCTCTCCCTAGCGCTCGCCCAGACAGCGCCCACCAGCGCGCGCGGCTGACAGTGATGGGCTGTGAAATTGAATAGGAAGGGCTGTGTTTTCTTTTTTTTTCTTAGCCTTTCAACACATAAATTTGGGTCACAGAATAGATTATTACCCCCCACACATGTCACACAGACACTGATGGATCCACCAGATCCCTCACCAGCCATAAATTACACGCGTTACCTCATGAAAATTAATGCACACTTTAAATTGGAAAATGATCATTCTGGAGACCGTCAGTATGGAAGGCAATGCCCCCAGTCCCCCCCCCCCCCCTCCTCCTCCTCCTTTTTGCCTTGTATGAATATTCAACTGGCAGCATTGCCCTATAGCTGCTCCTAATGGAGTCTTTGCTATAGCAACACCTGGCATGATTACCAGCCCACAATAATCAGAAGCAGAAGATAAACTGATAAAATGCCACAAGTTGAAGGGATGGAGTGGGTGGGGGCTTGGTGTTAAATCCTGGGGGCAGTTCAGGTTGTGCATATATACACATACACATTTATTAATTTAGCACTTTTATACAAAGTGTCTTTCAACTGAGTCTGAGAAGCGTCGAAGCATGAAATCAATATTGGAGTGACTGCAAACAACCGGAATCTGAAGAAAATGCTGCTCATGCAACTTTTTTTATTTTTCAAGTGGAGCTCACTAATCCATCATGCAACCTAAACTTTGCAATTACAGAGCGATATATATCCCTCTTCGTCTTACAATATATATATATATATATATATATATATATATATATATATATATATATATAGATAGATAGATAGATAGATAATTGTTGATGTTAATGCAGATAATGATGAGGAACAGTTGGTTTGGTGGGAATGGGGAGTATGAGGAGAAACAGCAGGGAGGAGAAGGAGTGGATGTGACTGTTGGACCCTCCCTTTTGGCTTTCGATTCCAACTGGTGGGAGGCAGGAAGGTAAATAAGTAGCTGAGGTGAATACAATGCTGGCCCCAGAGAACGACGTTCACAACTCTTCCCACAGAGTGGATTTCTTAGTTTACTTTGCAGTTTGTTTGACTTCTGGTCTCTCCTCTTTCTCTTCCTTTCTGTCGGTTCCCACCTCACTGTAGGTGGTGTGGTGTGGTAAGGATTTGTCAGTGCATGTCAAAAGGCCAAAGAAAGCGGTAAGCAGGGTTTTCCTTTGTTGATTACACAACAGGGGCTCAAGACCCTCGTACATCAGAGTCAGCTCAAACTGCTATTAGCCTTAGCCTTCCCACTGCTTTGAACGTCACAAACGGTTGGAGCCTGAAAAAGTCCTATCTTTTTTATCTATAACACCCCCCTCACCCCCACCAACTGCTGATAACACACACACGCACACACACGCACAAACACACACACACAAACACACACACACAAACACACACACACACACACACACACACACACACACACAGCTATATCTGTCTCTGTTATCTTTTGTTTAGCCAACGCAGAGTTAATCCAGAGTGAACCCTCTCCCCAGCATGGACTCAGCAGTTTGCAAACAAGTCCCAAAGAAGACAAGAACACCAAACACACCCACACGTGCACACACACACACACACACACACACACACACACACACACACACACACACACACACACACACACACACACACACACACACACACACACACACACACACACACACACAAAAAACACACACACGGCGGTTAAGGATGTTTGGCCCTGGAGCCGGGAACATCACGCTCCAGTAATGTGATGCTGAGGCAACACTCTGGTACGCTAGCACTCTGCTAACGCTAATGTGCACCGCACCGAAGGGAGCGACACACACACACACACACACACACACACACACACACACACACACACACACATACACACACACACACGCACACCCACACACACACACACACACACACACACACACACACACACACACACACACACACACACACACAGAGGGTGTTTTTGCGTGCATGTGATAGCTGTTTACCCCTCGGTCTGCCTGTGGAGAGGACAGCAGCGCGTGGGAACACTGAACACTGTTGCAGTGATGTGGAGGTGCCAACTGAAACTTGGATGCCACACGCGCACACGCTCCCACCAATGCTGCACATTCATTCATATGTGCATGCATGCTTACACATGCACATGCAAAACCATGCAAACTAGGGACACCGAAAGCTACCACAGTCCGGCTTCCTGCTTCTCTCCTCCCCTCCCTCCTTCTTCCTTCGTCTCTCCTAGATTATCCCCTCCCTCCTAGATCCTCTCCTACTCTCCTGTTCTTGTCTCCCATCTTTAATCTTTAAACCCTTCCTTTCCACCTCTCTGTCCTATCCTAGTCCCTTGTATTTGATTGGCTCTCCTCACCTGATCACTCCTTTCCACTCCTCTGCTCCTCTGTCCTCTCCTCATCCCTCCTCTTATCACATCACTCCTCACCTACTTTCCTGGTCCCTCCTCTCTCCTCGTGTGTCCTATCTCCTCCTCCTCTCCTCTTCCTGGAAGCTTCTATTTGTGGTGTCCCTTGAGGCTGGTGAGTCAGAGGCTAGTTACGTTTTCTCGTACTTACTTAGCTCCTCCGTCTCACGCACACAAACAACCACACGCACACAAGCATTAACACGCACACATTGACCAACACACACATTGACACACACATACATTTACTACTGCACACATACACATACACACACACACACACACACACACACACATATATGTACACAGACGCATGCACAATCACACACAGACACACATACACATTGACACACACACACACACACACACACACACACACACACACATTCACACACGTATACACACACACACACACACACACACACACACACACACACACACACACACACACACACACACACACACACACACACACACAAACAGGCACACCCTTTATTAGGGATCCTTTTATTCCAAGCCGTAGAAAAACAACAGTCATACTTTACAGAACGTAATGCCCTAAATGCTTTGCTAAATGCAAGCCGTGGTTTTGGGAATCAGCCAGAAAGCATGGCATAGCATGCTAGATTGATAATATTATGTGTATTTCGAATACAATTATATACATCAGACAATTGTTCTGATTATAGTAGTTAGTAATAGGCAGTTAGTAAGATGCATGCTTTCTCAAAATAACCAGGAACCACTCTGCCTGAATCTTTAAACACAAACCTCTCATGTTGCACTCGTAATCACACAAACACACACACACACACACACACACACACACACACACACACACACACACACACACACACACACACACAGACACAGACACAGACACAGACACACACACACACACACACACACACACACACACACACACACACACACAAACTGCCTATCTCGCTGATGTCATCACAGCCTTGTAGCACATATATACCCATATAGCATAACATACAGCATATATACACTAAGCTAGCTCAAAAGAATTCGGTCAATACTCACATGCTAATCAATGCAATGCTCCTAAGGGGCTCCCAGGGAATGGGAATGACCCCGTGTATGTGGCGGTGACACTCACACACATAATGCATACACCTACCCAGACGGCCGGAGCGATTACGCATGGTAGCCCAGCTGATGTGCCCCATGGGTTGACAGTGGCTGTCCACTGCAATCATCTCAGTCTGTCCCCCAGCTGGCTCAGTGCTGCGCGTTGTGTTCTCCTGCACATGCACGTGTTTACATGCGCCGGGTTCATCTTGGCCGGCGCTAAGGCCCGCTAGCCTGCTCGGCCATGCCGCTCCCTGCTACGCAATTTGTCCCTGCTTGTAAAATGATAAGCAAAGGGGTGGGGGTGGTGGGGGTGGGGGTGGGGGTGGTGGGGGTGGGGGTGGGGTTGGAGGGGGTGGCAGCTACGGGCGACAGCGCAGCGCGGGGAAAGAAAAGTGTGTCACAGAGTTGTCGGGGGTTAACGGGGACTTGTTCGTTTGTTTGTGTGTTGTTTGTTTGTTTGCTTGCTTGTTTGTTTGTTTCGTCGCACCAGGGGGATTTGAGGGAAACTCTCTTAGGTATACTCGGAACATTCCCGAATGCAACCAAAAATAGCACCCGACGCTCCAAGCTGCAGGGGTAATTCCGATGATGATATAGCAAGCAGTGAGGGCTCCGTCCCCCATGTACACATAGAGCCAACGACCTGATGTTTCCCGGGCTTGCTCGCACAGACCACAATGCGAGAGCATTCGGGGTCAAGGCACTAAAGGCCTCATTAGAGGACGTGTACTCCCCCATTAAAGTGAAACGACCCGCGCCAAACCGCACCTTTCCTGTACCGCTGCCGGGTGCAGTGGGAACAGGTTCAGGAGCTGAGCTGATGTCATAGGAGAGAATCGCGTTAAAACTGCAAAGTAACTCTAAACTGTACGATGCAATGGCGGGGGGGTGGGACGTAGCCTGTGTTTACAGCCGAATTGTGTGTTACACAAGACAAAGAAGTACTTCATGCTTGAAACGGCTGGATCGTTTATGCATGAATGGATCATTAAATGGATCGGAACATAAATATAAACGCACAAACCACAGACTCAATGCATTCCGCTCAACAGATAAGGGGGAAGAACACGTTGTGCCTTGCATGTATACATAAATACAGTGCTCTATAAGCACTGGGCCTCAGTACTTGTTGAGAATGTTATGTTTAGGTTCTGAGAGGCAGACGGGTGCCCACTGACCTAGTTCTGCCTCTGGACCCAGTAGCCTTGCTATCCAGCAGTGGTTAATCATCAAGGTAGCAGCGGTGCTATCGCTCTCTATCTTTAGCCCTGTGTGTGTGTGTGTGTGTGCGTGTGTTCGTGTGTGTGTGTGTGTGTGTGTGTGTGTGTGTGTGTGTGTGTGTGTGTGTGTGTGTGTGTGTGTGTGTGTGTGTGTGTGTGTGTGTGTGTGTGTGTGTGTGTATGTGTGTGTGTGTGTGTGTGTGTGTGTGTGTGTGTGTGTGTGTGTGTGTGTGTTTGAGTATGTGGGTGTGAGTGTGTGCGTGTGTGTATGTGCATGTGTATTCGTGAACATGGCTGCTGCATCACTCGTCGTCTGCCATCCAGCCATAAGCTGGGAGGGTAAGATAAGTTATGAGGCCGTAGCAACAGTTGAACCAGAACTAGGACAACTCCCGCCCTTAAGACAGTGAGGTCACCCACACTAATTAACTCTCGACCAATGACAAGTGTCTCCTTTTACCTATCTCTGGGAGCCAATCAAGACGTCCGGTGTTCCGTACTGCTGCCCGCCTCTCTTTTGTGTCATTAGTTGACTTGCTGTGTTGAGTCGTTACAAAAAGTCTGTCAGCTCCAACACAAAGCCACAGCCCCAAACCTACAGCTTCACGTAGCGGTCACTTAATTACCATTCAAAGGGCACTTCCTGAGAGAAAAGGTTTCTAGAAGGTTTCTGGCTCCGTATTATCTTAAACGGATCCTTCTCTTATCACAACCACCCAGCCCCCCCGACTGTGACACAGCTGTCCTCAAAGCACCCCAGACTCCCCTCCGTCTGCATCCCCAGACTGCAGGGGTCTGTCCTCACAGAGCCTGCTAGATGTTTCCCGCCGGGGAAAAAGGCGATCCCCCCCAGGGAGACAGGGTGGACCTCAGGAGCTGATCAGCCTGATATGTTGGGGTATCGATCCGATGCCCTGCCCGACATCAGGCTACTGCAGGGACGGAACCGGGGGGGGGGGGGGGACATGAGACGGATTGGAGCCACGCGCGGGCACACGTTGCGGAAATGTGAACCATAAGCGGCTGGTAACCCCTCTGTGCCAGCCCCCCCTCACCCCCCACCCCCAAAAAATTAAATCTGAATAAACGCATTTATTCAGATTCGGATGCACCGGAAAGAAGCGTAGGCGGGCTGTCACAGCAGAGAGACAAGCCGTGCACTCCCATACACACACACATAACTACACACACACACACACACACACACACACACACATGCGCACCCACACACATCCCGACCCCAACTCCTCCTCCTCCTCCTCTCCGCCTCTTCGCTGCAGCTGTTGGCGGAACAGACAGATAAGCAGGCAGTCGCAGACCGGCTAATCCACAAGTAGCACGTCCACAGCCAGCCTAGGGAGAGAGGGGAGAGCTAGGGAGAGAGTGAGAGAGAAAGAGCTAGGGAGAGAGTGAGAGAGAGAGCGATGGAGAGAGCGAGGGAGAGCTAAAATGAGAGAGAGAGAGAGAGAGAGAGAGAGAGAGAGAGAGAGAGCAAAAGAGTGAGAGCTAGGGAGAGAGCCCTAGCTCTCTGAGAGAAAGAAATAGGGAGGCAGAGAGAGCTATTGAGAGTGAGCTGGCAAGAGATATACATGGAGAGGGAGCTAGAGAGGAAGGTAGGGAGAAAGAGAGAAAGAGAGGGGGGGGGGGATCTGAAGAGAGCTGGAGAAGGACATCAGGAAGGAGGTAATGGGTATGCTGGGTAAGGGATGTGGGTTTAGTAAGGAGCAGGTAGGGTTTAGCAGAGGAAACAGCAGTTCATAATGCTATTAGCGGATGCTGCTTTGAAAAAGGAAAAGAGAGTTTTTGCCGCAACAGACTTTAGCCGTAGTCTGCAGATTTCTCTCTCTTGCCATCTTCTCGCTCTGCTTCTTTTTCCATTACAGTTTTTTTTTACCACCTATTCCTGCCTGTTTTTCGTTTGCTGAATTTTGTCGTTCGTCTATTTGTGCAAAACATGCTCATGTTCTGCAACCAGCCGCGGCACCATTACAATTTGCCTCCTATCTCCCTCCCACTATGCTCCCACTCTCTCCCTCCCCTCTCTCTCCCCAGTCTGTCTGATGCTGATCTAGGTCACTGCGTCTGGAAGCGCAGTCTGGAGCTGCAGCCTCAGAGCGATGCGAGAGCCCCACACCCCCCACTCCCTCTCTCCCTCCCTGCCCTCTCCTCCCCCCCCCCACTCACCCCCAGTCTCTTCCAGCCCAGGTCTCTCCCAGCCTCCAGGGCAGATGGATGGATGGTGGAGGGCTGGGACAGGACCCAGAGAGACCCACCCGAACCTGGAGCCGCCTGGACCGCCCCGGGAGAACACAGGCAGTCGGGTGAGGACGCGGAACGTCTACGCCGGAACGCTGAACGCCAGTGTGTTGTTTCTGGGGCTTCGCCGCACGTGGGCACATTTGCTTGCTCACTTGACACCTAATATTAGACCAAGAGAGAGAGAGGGAAGCAGATGGGCAGTCAGACAACCGGCCAGGGAGTCAGGTAGACAAATAGACCGAAAGGACAGCCGATGTGATAGTCAGAAGAAATGTCAGACAGACAGGGAGAGACACGTGGATGGACTGGGAGACGGCCAGAAAGACAGAGAGAGAGATAGACTGATGTCCAGACAGTCGTATGCAGAGAAGAACAGACGGATAAGCGGACACATAGACAGCCTGACAGACAGAGGGATGGAGAGAAAGTCAGAAAGACAAATGGTTGGACAGTTGGATGACTCGTCCGACGGTTTAGAAAGGAGCGACGCAAAAACAGATGGATAGACAGGCAGTAGATCAGGCACAATTAAATGAAGATCAAAGCAAGAGAGCCGGGATACACGCTAGTATCTAGACTAGTGGCGGTTAAACCGGTGGGAGAAGCGGGAGAAAGGAGTAGAACGGGGTAAAACAGTTTCAGAGGCTAGAGCGGATCTTCAGGAAGGGGATTCTCAATGATCGCAATTCAGCTGCCACCCCTCCCCAAACCAAACCAACTTCTCCCAGAGTGTCCTAACTTCTCCGGGTTGATCTGGCTCTTCGACCTAGGGAGCGTTCTTCCATATCCGCAGTCTTTTAGGGACACGGCAGAACGCGGAGCCACGGCCAGGCACGCGACTTCAAACTGCCAACTCCGTAGAGCACTTGTCTTCTCTCGACTTGCCCTCCTTTCCTTTTCCTTCTTGAGGCTCCTGCGTATCCACGTCGATCCATCCAAAGCCAGACACTGTTTTTGCGGTTTCTATTCGCGTCCGAGCTCTGCCTCGATGCGACTCGTCTCTTCGCTTCTTTTTTTCTCCTCTCCTCACCGTCGCACGGCCTCCCGCCCGTTTAAAGGAGGGCGTCGGAGACTTTTATTTCCTGCGGAGAAACAAAAAAGACCAAAATGTGCTTTTGACCGACTCTTCTTCTCCTCCTGATGTTTCTCTTTCTCGCTCCCACTCCTTGGGTCTCCTCCGCTCCAGTCC
>NC_079433.1:11879540-11882040 GCF_026213295.1 Gadus chalcogrammus | reverse complement strand
GGACTCCACAGACTCCGGCGAGATGGACCTGGAGATGGACACGTCTCCCACCCCGGAGTCCCCCTCCTCCAGCGACCGAGCCGACGTGGCGTGGTGCAAAACTCCAACGGGACACATCAAGCGACCCATGAACGCCTTCATGGTCTGGTCCCAGATAGAGAGGAGAAAGATTATGGAGCAGGCGCCGGACATGCACAACGCGGAGATCTCCAAGCGCCTGGGGAAACGCTGGAAGCTGCTGAAAGACATGGACAAAATCCCCTTCATCCGTGAGGCGGAGCGGCTGAGACTCAAACACATGGCCGACTACCCAGACTACAAATACCGGCCAAGGAAGAAGGCCAAGTCGGTGAGCGGAGCCACCAAGACGGAGCGCTCCGCCAAGTCCGCGATCAAAAGGAGTCCCATCAAGGGGACGAGCAGGACGCACAAGCAGGGTGGCGCCAAGTCAAGCGCGGGGCAGGACTACGCGTCTCCCGCGGACCACCAACACCACGCGGCGCTTTTGAAACCCAGGTCGGTGTCCGGCGCCAGACAGATACCGGAGAAGCAGCAGCAGCAGCAGGCGAGGCGCGGGCACATGTTCGGCGGGGCAGGCAGCTTGGAGAGCGGACCTCCTTCAGTGGGCGTGCCGGCCAGTCCCGCGCTCAGCAGCTCGGCGGAGTCCAGCGACCCGCTCAGCCTCTACGAGGACCAAGTCCCCGGGGCCGCCGCGGGACACTCGCCGGTAGCGGCCGCGCGCCTCCGGTACGCGCGCGCCTCCTCCCCGACCCCGTCGGCCTCGCACTCCTCGTCGGTGTCATCTTCCTCATCGTCAGATGAAGAACTGGAAGACGAGCGTGTGGAGCAGAGCCAAAGCCCCAGCTTCGAGAGCATGTCCCTGGGCAGCATGGGCGTCTCCGAAGCCGAGCTGGACCGAGACTTGGACTGGAGTTTCGGGGAGTGCGGAGCGGGTTCTCACTTCGACTTCCCCGACTATTGCACCCCCGAGGTCAGTGAGATGATCTCAGGCGACTGGCTAGAGTCCACCATCTCTAACCTCGTGTTCACGTACTGAACCACAACTCTCTCTCTCTGTAGACTAGAGAAAGCGCGTCCCGCCTTTAAACACGAGCCCCGAGAGGCAAGTATATAGCGCGAGAGACCCCGACATTTCCCGCCATTCTTTCATGAAGCACGGGAGAGTGTGACAGGGAAAAGGTGCCCCGCTCGTCCGCCGAGCCCCAAGTACGGGCGCTCCACAGCCAGAACACAGACTTGGAAAGCACTTAGTGTGTGTGTGTGTGTGTGTGTGTGTGTGTGTGTGTGTGTGTGTGTGTGTGTGTGTGTGTGTGTGTGTGTGTGTGTGTGTGTGTGTGTGTGTGTGTGTGTATGTGTGTGCGTGTCACGTGTGTGTGTGTGTGTGTGTGTGTGTGTGTGTGTGTGTGTGTGTGTGTGTGTGTGTGTGTGTGTGTGTGTGCGTGCGTGAGATCGCGTGTGTGCGCGCGTGTGTGTGTGTGTGCTCGCTGATCGCAGAGCACCCGGCGCGCAGATGGAGAAATGCTTAGCTTGCATTTGGAGAAACGGAGAGCAGGAGTGAATGTACAGCAGAGACACCACGCCTATGTGAGCAGCAGTGAAAACTGAAGCGAGACTCATTGAAACACTTCATCCGACCGGCGGAGGATGTGTGTGTGTCTGCTCTCACGGAGGACTGAACAGTGAATATTTATGTTATGTAGTGCAAGGGGCGAAACGGATCTGTGGGTTTGGAGAGTTCGCTCTCTTTTGGGCAACCTGATTGTTTATGATATAGCCAATTCACACGGACCATCAAGTCGATATTCAGGTGTAATTTTCTGAGCTCAAAATTGATTTCTACATGATACACGCATGCCCTCCCGTAAGGAGGATTTTGTTGTTATTATATGCGTAAACGTGTTCATTGCTGCGTAATTACGCAACGTGTGCGACCATGGCACACTGTTCACTATCACCAGCTTCTAATTCAACGGCAGGACTTTAAAAAATGACTCAAACGTTCAGAATCTTTTTCTGAACCTTTTACACTCAGTGCACAATTCAGGACCAATGCTCCCTACTCGCATTTCTGCCTAGTGCTTGCAACTTTGTAGTTCCTCTGTGTCAGATGACGTTTTTATATCAATGTATTTATACCGGCCAAACATTTTATACTACGAAGTATTGTTCTCGTACAGGTCTCGTTTGTGTGTGCACATACACCTGTCTGTATCCAGCGCGGAAGGGCTAGAAGTGTATCTTATTTAAATGTCGACTTTTCTCACTTTTAAGGAGATTGAGTGTGTCATGATTTTCTACTTGTATTTTTGTACAAAATATATGGAGGGGCGGAAAATGGGTAGCCTACTACATTGTCGTTTGGATCTCCAATGTTTAGAACCACGGAGGGGTTTGTTTGGCACAATCTGACCTCACACAATGTTTACAGTATTTACCCACATGCCTCTTAAAGGCACAGTGACTCAATTTCACCAGCCAA
>NC_079433.1:11869540-11874540 GCF_026213295.1 Gadus chalcogrammus | reverse complement strand
GGCCGCGAGCGTGCTTGTTTTAGAGTGGACACACTGAAATGAACCCAGAACCCAGCTGGAGGTAAAATATCGTTAATTATGTTGAGTCATTCCTATTTTCATTTCTCTGCTGTTCTCCTTTATTTTCAATTCTGAAATGGCATCATTGGGGTCAGCGACGTGCCTTCCATAAGCATGAGGCTCTCTGTAGTTGGACATCAGTGGTGACTTGGGCTTGTGTTTTGATCATTCTCAAAGCTAGACTGTAAACCCGTCCCAACCGGATTCTTGTTATGATTTAAAACGGAAGAAGAAATCCATAGGCAGAGGCCGCCGCCTGCTCTTGAATATCCATAACACTCGTACGAAGGTTGAAATATACCATCACAGTGTGTTTACTCACTATAATCATGTGTTTAATCAGCCAGGTGGGATGTACTCACATACATTTTGAGTGCTCTACCAGGGGATAACAACACATGGGCTGCTGGATCTCGGTTTGAACGGATGGCCTCAGAGCTGTCACTCTATCGGCTCCTGATAAATCCTTAGAATAAGTACAACTGAGCACCAGCAGATGGTATGCTAGAAAGCTCAACCTAAAGTAGAGATGTGCCCTTATTGTGTTGGGCTCCCTGTTCACAGGATACAGGAGTCAGTTCCTTATGGAGAGGGGGTGCGGTTCCAGAGGGAGTTTACCAGAGACATCCAACTGAGATTCTAGGAGGAGATATATCCCCATGTACTCCCCTTGATGTTTAACACAACATAATTGAACCAGTAGAGGATGGCTGGAGGATAAATGCATGAATGGATGGAAGGATGGGTTCAAGGAGTGATTGAAGCAGGGTGGATGGATGGATCATTTATGTATGGATGAGTTAATGAGTTAATGGATGAAGAATTGATTGATGGTGAATGAATAAATCAATGAATTGAAAGAGTGATAGTATAATTGATTGAGGTATCAACCAGTTTTTAAATATAGTATGATAAACATATTGGTCAATAAACTAATATTAATCAATATGGTGACCAATACGATTCAGACTTTGTTGTAACCCTTCGACATAATCTTCAAACCCTAAAGAAAATTATTACTAGGCATTTGAATGAAATGTACATTTTATTTATTAAGAGTTATTTGGCAGGGAAAGTACAGGGACAGTACACATCAATGAAGACCTACCTATGAACCTTCAATTTCAGGCCTATTACTAGCAGTTGTACCATTGTAAAACACAGTTTCATCAGAACTTGTAAATTGTCTTTTAAAAATCTAAAGAATAACTGGGTTACAGAAACCAACCACGGAATACCTTTTGATCCAAAAGCTACACAGCTGACTATAGCTTTCTTCCATAGATTGCATGCTTGTGGAGGTGCGTGTGTTCTGTGTGTAGCGAGTGATCATCTCACATGTGTCTGTTCTCCTGCACGTTTGAAGAAAGCTGTGCGATACATTGTTATGACATGTTCTGTCTTCCGTTGTGTCGAAAAAACAAAGACGGTCGCCTCCAGATCCAGACAGCATAACTAATTAGTCACAAATGCATGCACTCTCTCTCCTTCACTTTCTCTCTCTCTCTCTCTCTCTCTCTCTCTCTCTCTCTCTCTCTCTCTCTCTCTCTCTCTCTCTCTCTCTCTCTCTCTCTCTCTCTCTGTCCCACGCTTCACAGCGATATACATCCGGAATCCATGTGGGAGCCAGTGAGTAGGATATGATGTCACCTCCATAACCATAATTGCCTATCATAAATCATGTGGCGTGACACAGCGTCGTCAGCGGCATGCCCTCTGTGCCAGCCAGGGATGGGTGCCCTCCCCTACCACCTATTATCACCTATTACTCATCACCAGCTCCACCCACCCATCACAACCACCACCCCCTTACCACCATCAATACTACTACCATCTTTACCACCACCACCACCACAACCAGCTCCACCACAACCACCACCACAACCACCTCCACCACCAACACCACCACAACCACCTCCACCACCAACACCACCACAACCACCTCCACCACCAACACCACCACAAACACCACAACCACCTCCACCACCAACACCACAACCACCTCCACCACCAACACCACAACCACCTCCACCACCAACACCACCAAAACCACCTCCACCACCAACACCACAACCACCTCCACCACCAACACCATCACAACCACCTCCACCACCACCAACCCCACAACCACCTCCACCCCCAACAACACAACCACCTCCACCACAACCACCTCCACCACCAACACCACAACCACCTCCACCACCAACACCACAACCACCTCCACCACCAACACCACCACAACCACCTCCACCATCACCACCAACACCATCACAACCACCTCCACCACCACCAACACCACAACCACCTCCACCCCCAACAACACAACCACCTCTACCACAACCACCACCTCCACCACAACCACCAGTACCACCACAACCACCTCCACCACCAACACCACCACAACCACCAAAACCACAAACACCAGCACCACCACAACCACCTCCACCACCAACACCACAACCACCTCCACCACCACCACCAACACCATCACAACCACCTCCACCACCAACACCACCACCTCCACCACCACCAACACCAGCACCACCACAACCACCTCCACCACCAACACCACCACCTCCACCACCACCAACACCAGCACCACCACAACCACCTCCACCACCAACACCACCACAACCACCTCCACCACCAACACCAGCACCACCATCCCACCACCAACACCACCACAACCACCAAAACCACAAACACCAGCACCACCACAGCCACCTCCACCACCAACACCACAACCACCTCCACCACCTCCACCACCTCCACCACAACCACCTCCACCACCTCCACCACCTCCATCACCTCCACCACCAACACCACAACCACCTCCACCACAAACCCCACAACCACCTCCACCACAACCACCTCCATCACCTCCACCACCTCCACCACCTCCACCACAACCACCACCTCCACCACAACCACCTCCACCACCTCCACCACCTCCACCACCTCCATCACCTCCACCACCAACACCACAACCACCTCCACCACAAACCCCACAACCACCTCCACCACCTCCACCACCTCCACCACCAACACAACAACCACCTCCACCACCAACACCACCACAACCACCTCCAACACCACCAACACCACAACCACCTCCACCACCACCACCATCACCCATCACTACCGCCTTCCATTATTACCACCAGCACCACCACAACCAACACCAACCAAGTTCAAGGACTTGCTCGAGGCATCCACATTGGAGTGTGTGCTTTTCCACCTTTTTTTCTTCTCACTTCACATTCATATTAAAGGAGGCCCCACAACCTTCTGACACACACACACACACACACACACACACACACACACACACACACACACACACACACACACACACACACACACACACACACACACACATGAATAAAAGTATTATTTCATGGCTCCTTTGCTATCTCGCAGCAACGGTTACTTTGCACTTTTGACAATCAGGTGTTTTGTGGGGACATGGGGAGATGTATGGCGTGCACGGGGTGTATTGTGTGTCTGTGAGTGTGTGTGTGTGTGTGTGTGTGTGTGTGTGTGTCTGTGAGTGTGTGGGTGTGTGTGTGTGTGTGTGGCATGTGGTCACACCGTGTGATGTTTGTCCTTTGCGCCTCTGTGCTATGTAGCAAGGTGTCCTTGCTCTGCGCGCCGGCAGAGTTTCAGTTCCCCTGTGTCCACACACACACACACATAAAAACGTACACACACACACACACACACACACACACACACACACACACACACACACACACACACACACACACACACACACACACACACACACACACACACACACACACACAAACACACACACACACACACACACACACACACACACACACACAAAGATGCCCGCACCCACATGTGCATGTGACCGCACTCGCACACACACGTGCACAAAGCCACGCTATTGCACATTCGGGCGAAAACTGCTGATGCTGCACTCGCTAAAGCCCTTGAAGAGTGGAAGCAGTTTCTGTGCTTCTCCCAGGGCTGTTTAAACACACGCCGCTTACCTTCTCCTAGCCACCTAGAAACCTGCCTCTCCCACACACTCGCCCACACCCACCCACCACTGACTCCCTGTTCTCTCTCCTTCTCCCTGGCTCCCTCTTCTCCGTCCCCGACATCTGTCTCCCCCACTCCGTCCCGCTCTCTCCCCCGCCCCCCCTCTCCTTCCCTCTCAATGTGTCTCTCTCTCTTACATTATTTGTGTTGCACTCCACCTTCTTTCAAAGATTGTTTGCTTCTTTCTGTCTTTCTCTTTTTCTGTCCTGCCTGCCCTATTTTTCTTTCGTTCATTCTTCATTCTCTCCGCCCGTCTGTCCCCCCCTCCCTCCGTCCCACACATGTACAGTGTACAGAGCGTATATACGTCTGCTGCTGCTGCTTCTGCTGTGGCCTGACATCGTTGATCAGCCAGCCAGGGCTGTTCTCAGCTCCGTGGGTCTATATCGGTCCCGGCTGCTTGTGTAATCTTTCCTTATGTAAGTGGACTGGAAGCAGGCCGGTCACAGAGTCTCCCACAGAACGCCTGCTCTCCCCGAGTCTCGCTCCACCAGTGTTCCTCCGTGTTTATTTTATATTTCTCTGCGTCTGCTCGTATCGATTTAAACGTTGACACGGAGCCAAACGTCGGCGGGGCCTCTGTTTTTTTAAAATTCTTTTTTTTATATTAATAAAAATAATAACAGTTCCGGAGCTAATCTATTTTACCTCTGGGACTCTGGGAAACGGAAAGGGCGTGTGTGTGTGTGTGTGTGTGTGTGTGTGTGTGTGTGTGTGTGTGTGTGTGTGTGTGTGTGTGTGTGTGTGTGTGTGTGTGTGTGTGTGTGTGTGTGTTTGTTGGATGTAGGGGTGAGTGAGTACGGGGAGGAAATGAGAGCAGAAGGCTGGGGAAAGCAGAGGGGAGATGGAGGGAAAGTTGAGAGAAAAAG
>NC_079433.1:11854540-11859540 GCF_026213295.1 Gadus chalcogrammus | reverse complement strand
TATAAAGTGCCATTATGTAGGGCTCAATGTACACAGTCAATTAGCTCCAACCAGGAAGGCACTAGATGACTGCGACCAGTGTGTGTTCGTTGGCGTGTGTGTGTGTGTGAACGTGAGCATGTGTATGCGTGCGTGTGTGTGTCTGTGTGTGTGCGTGTGTGTTTGTAAGCCACAGCTCCAGCCATAGAAAAAATACATTTTGTTGTTATTTGATGTTCCTATTTCATTATTTAAAGGCCCTTTTTATGCACAAACAGGCTTGTTAGTGACAATACCTTTGAAATGCTTTCACATGTTCTAAACGAGGTGACAAGAGCGATGTAT
Organism: Gadus chalcogrammus; assembly: GCF_026213295.1. NCBI lineage: Eukaryota > Metazoa > Chordata > Actinopteri > Gadiformes > Gadidae > Gadus > Gadus chalcogrammus. The sequence goes on along the minus strand of NC_079433.1, from coordinate 11,859,216 downwards.
TGCACTACTGAATAAAGCAGAGCAGCTTTGAGTACATAACTAAAACAACGCCTTCTCTGCAACAGAAAAGAAGAGCCTTAAATGAACTACACCAAGCTAGATTTATTCAGACTATTACCATTTTGGAAAATTCATAACCAAATCATATCGGAAGCACATTTTATAACAATTATTTACTCAGAAACAACATGCTCTGACCCTTTTCACACCCCTTGCAGCACCAGATGTACCAGCTGTACCAAGAGATCATTACCGGAGCCTGGCCCAAGGGCAGAGAGAACAAGAGAGACCTCTTCAGACCTACTTCTGGAACCAAGGTTAGTCCCCCTGGTTAGTCTTGGGATATGAACCTACGACCTTCAACTCTCAAATGGGTCTTCTTTAGCCTCTGAGCTACCAACTATAGCCACAGAGCAGGAAGTGGTGGAAGGATGCTTTGCTGCGTCTTCTGACCTTGCTTGGTCAAAGGAGAGTAATGGGCAATTTTCAAAGGCCAATATGGGTTTTCCCTGTAGCCAAGGATAGTCTGCTATAACGCCTCTCGCTATAGATGGGAAATCTTCCTTGTGTTGTATTGTGTGTCCTTGTCAACCGTGGGAAGATGCCGGTGGGGTTTCGGCATTAAGATGAGTTTCCACTACTCATTCAGTACCTGTTGAGATAAATAGTATCACAAGAATATTATTACCAGGGCTACCAGGAGCCAGGTTGCAGGATACCTGATGCATGTTTATCAAAGAAAATCAATGTTTTCCTTATCAAACTTTGATAGACTAGTTACCACATCAACTTTGAATGTATGAAATTTAGGCCTTAGCTACAATATGGAGGTGGGCACTTCTTATCATACTAAAACACTTGACTGTATTTTCTTTGGTACTTGAACGTAATATTAGCCAATCAAACTGTTTTATACATAGTCCCACCATTCTCTATTTCGCCTTTGGTTATGTTGGATGTGTGTTGTACTGCAACATTCAGTTTTATTTGTACAGGTCTGGTCTTTCTTTTGTTGCCTTGATACCAGCCTCATTCCTGAAAATAAAAGACATCCTCTAGATGTTTGGAGATGTTGGTTGGGCGGTTTTGATACTCAGGAAACAATGGGTGCAAAATGAATATTTGTTTTTATTTTGGATTGTTTTGAATACTTGCATGTGTATAATGTTGAATTTTATTTTCTTCCAATACGTATCTGGAAATAGAGGGGCCAGCAACTCACCACTTGGCTCCTCTGAGAATATGAGTGTACCAGTTTCTATACTACATCTTAAAGCTCTGCATTGGAAGAACACTCCCTTTGCATTGTATTGTTCTGTGCATTACTCAATAAACAGTTGAGAATATAAACTGGTCTCTGGTCCAAACATTTGTGGTGTGCCCACCTATTTTACATTGCGTTACATTCTCATTTTGTATCTGTTTGCTCTAGTCTTATGCTTTCTGTCTAGCAAACTCTGCCCCTGGCACTGCAAGCACGGCACTGGAGTCTTTTACATTATGACCAATGGTAATGAGCTAGCTCTCTCACAGCTACTATATGACAGAGTGGCTATTTTAAGCTAGACTAGTCTAAATCGTATTAGTCCGATTATGTTCTTGCCTTGATCTCAGCCTGATAGAAAGTAAAGAGTGGTTTTCTCAAGGGCCAGCATCGAGGACCTTGGCTGAACTCTTCCATCAGCAGAAGTAGCTGAGCTAAAGAGCACCGATTCATTCTGGTTCTGAATTCACCAAGATTTAGTAAGAAGAGCTGAGTTTTAGCTTTTGCCGCATTAATATTGTGTAATTCTTAGGTTTATTCGCATAATCCTATAATGTTGATACCTCTTTGTAATATCCATGCACTCAAGGACGGAAATAACCAAATGTTCCTGTTACCCCTCCCAGTGATGCTGGGAAAGAGCTACCCTTGAAACTGAAAGAAAACTTATCTATCAACATTTGACATGGGTGTGAGTGTGTGCGTCTGTGTGAGTGGTGATGTAACAGTATGAAGCAGGGTCACCTCTATAGCTTTGGGAAACATAGAATAACAAAATAGAATAATTATTGCTCAAATTTACTGCGTGTGTGTGTGCGTGTGTGTGTGTGTGTGTGTGTGTGTGTGTGTGTGTGTGTGTGTGTGTGTGTGTGTGCGTGCGTGCGTGCGTGCGTGCGTGCGTGCGTGTGTGTCTGTGTGTGTGTGTGTGTGTGTGTGTGTCTAAGAACGTGTATTTGGGTCTGGCCGTCGGGTGTCTCCTGCTTACTTGGCACATACTCATCGTCCAGGAAGTGTGGGACGGGTTCGGGTTTGAGTGGTTCTGGCCATTGGTGACTCACTGCACTCCTCTGTCCATCCAAAGGGGCTGTTGGAGTCAACCCTCCAGATCGGACCAAATCGACGGGGGCCGTGTTTACTGTGCGGACTTCCTGGTTTAATTCTCCCCCTCTCCACTCAGACTTAACCCCCCCCCCCCCCCCCCCCCCCCCCCTTACTCCCCGAAGGGGAGGAGGGCTGTGATGTGAGAAGTACCGTCGCGTTCCCATGAGAGTTAGGCACAAGTGGGAGAGATTGTGCAACGCGTTTGTTGGAAATAAATAGCGTTGTGTCAATGAGTCAGCCGAATGTGTATGCTTTGCACAATTAACTCATCTGAGAACGTCAGAGCAGGTGGCTAAGAGGTCACCCTGTCCTTTCGCAAAAGCTGCGGCCCTCAGTACCAGGTGCACAAGTCGGACGTCTCTTGCCCGAACTGGGGCTTTTTTATGCAAAATATAACCCTGCATTCCAGATTGGTTTCAGTGACGAGAAGCCAGAACGCAGCAAATTCCAAAATAAGGAAGTGTATACTGTAGAGTCTTGAACACACCCAATAAGATACTCATTTACACACAGTGTTGGCCTGTGCATGCAGTCAAACAGTTAGAGATGACACATCGAAGCAAAATCAGTATTTCAAGTTGACTCAATCATTTCCTGAGGTTCAAAACATGCACTAGAAACACGTTGGAAGAGCACACAGGTTAATATGCTGTTTGCACTTCCATCTACTCTTAACCATCAATGTGCCCATATGATTATAAACCTTGGGAACGGTATGAGTAGGGGCAACCGTTTCATGTGGAGGGCTGTGTTTGTTAGCGTGAGTGTGTGTGTGTGTGTGTGCGTGAGGGAGTGTGCGTGCGTGTGGTATTAGCTTGCTGGAATCATGACCGCTCCATTCCCGGCAACATTAAATGACACATGCACTCATTCAATTCCCGCTGTTGTCTATTCTCTGAGACAGTGTGAGGCGCCACACTGCATGGCTGGTAGACGGCCACCGTGGGTGTCATTCAACCAATGCAAATGAATGAGCTTGTTGTTTCGGTTAGTGTCTGTTTGGATGTGAGCTCTCGCTCCAACCCCCTGCTGCTGCCCCTCACCTCCACCTTGCTTAGCTCTTCTCTCCCCCCCATCACATTGTCTCTACTCTACTCTTACCCTTTCCCTCAATGTCTCTCTTTACCTTTCCTCTCCTTGCCTCCCTTCTCCTCCTTTCTCCTCCAATCAAAGCTCCACCTCTGCTCTCTGTTCCATTCCACTCTCCCCTTCTCCCCCCCCCCCCCCCCCCCCCCCCCCCCCCCTCCCCTCCCCTCCCTCTCCTCTCCTCCTCTTCTCTCCTATCCAGTCTGCTTCTCCTAAAAGAGGCCAAGAAAATATCTGTGTATGTATGGGTGTGTGTGTGTGTGTGTGTGTGTGTGTGTGTGTGTGTGTGTGTGTGTGTGTGTGTGTGTGTGTGTGTGTGTGTGTGTGTGTGTGTGTGTCGGCCCCGCTCATTAACCTTATCACTGAACTGGACGGCCACTGTACGACTGTACCCTGCGCTCGCCGCCGGAGCTTTAAGTGGATGTGTCAGTACATACATAACCAGCTATTACCTGTACCCTCTGGAGATGGAGGGGAGACGAGGGGAAGAAAGGAGAGAAGGACACGGGTGGAGAACGAGAGGAGAGGAAGGGGGAGACGAGACGATGAGAGAGGGAGAGGAGGGGAGGGGAACGGAGAGGGGAGACGAGGTGATATGGTGAGGGAGATAAGAGGGAGAGCAGGCTAGTCAGAGGAGAGGAAGTGGGTGATGGCGAGGAGTGGCGAGGAGTGGCGAGTCGAGGAGGGGAGGCCGAGTTTGAGATAGAGAGAGTGAGGTAAAGGGTGTGAGAGAGCGAGATGGAGCGAGGGAGGTGAATGATGATAAATCTGAGTATCTAAAGTATTGCACTGTGTGGCAAGAGGTTGCAGTGATTAGGTCCTGGGTCCGCACCGGCCCTCGGGAAGCCCAGACGTCTAGACGTTATTCACTGAAGGTAGGTCTCATTATACTGTTCTCACACCACACACAGGCTCATGTAACACCCTGGCATGCTGTGCCTTCTTACACAACAGGCCAGCAGCACACTCCCACTCAGCCATTTTCACAGAGATAGGAAGGTAGACAGAGCTGGGTAGTGAGAGGCACAGAGATAGAGAGTTGGAGAGTGTTAAATGGTTAGCTGGAGAGTGAGAGGGATGGACGGAGATAGTTAGAGAGTGGAAAATGCCAGGATGCGGAATGTCAAACATTTATTTCATGTATTTTTGGAGTTGAATAATGAAACGAGACCAACACATGAATCATAAAATGCATAATCAACCCTCTTTTTCCACACCAGCCCGA
>NC_079433.1:11837040-11849540 GCF_026213295.1 Gadus chalcogrammus | reverse complement strand
CCCTATTTCCTTTGTATCCGGATCATTTCCATACTTAATTAGTGTTGCTCATTAATCCGTGCACGCAGAGGAATGTACGTTGGAATGATTGTGTACAATGCTACGACCATGTGGTGTCCACATTATACTGGGGCTGCTGTGCGTGTGTGCGAGGCGGTGGTCTTCCTTGATTAGTTGATGCTAATATGCTGTGCTTGATTTGTGCGTGTGTGTGTGTGTGTGTGTGTGTGTGTGTGTGTGTGTGTGTGTGTGTGTGTGTGTGTGTGTGTGTGTGTGTGTGTGTGTGTGTGTGTGTGTGTGTGTGTGTGTGTGTGTGTGTGTTTGTGCAGTGGAGGGAGGGTGTCCATGCATCTGTGTGTGTCTGTGTGTGCGTCTGACTAGCGGTCGGACTAGTGATTGTGAGGTACTGGTGGGGGCGGCGCTGTGTGTAAATATAGTTTGTGTGCTTCTATATGTGCGTGTTTGTGTGTGTGTGTTTGCAAAGATACGCTCGTCTGTTTGGTGTGGCATTGGAGCATGTGTGCACGTCTCTGTATCTGAGTGTCTAAGGGCGTGCCCGGCTGCATGTTTACCAATCAAGCCGTCAACCGGTGGCCGTATTTAAGAGTGAAATTACCCATCAGCTCAAGTGAAGGCATGGCTGACAAGCTGCAATTGTAGAGAAAACAAATTATCTCCATGAGAACTGATGGACCGGGGGACAGACAGGGAGACACACACACACACACACACACACACACACACACACACACACACACACACACACACACACACACACACACACACACACACACACACACACACACACATGCACACAAACACACACGCTCCCACTGTGTTGAGTAAAACAATTTGGGTAAATTTTATCGCAAAATACAACCGTTTACAATTTTTGTTCCCTTGTTTATAATCATTTTGTTGAATTAAGTGCTAACCCTGGAGAGGTGAATATAACACGTAATGATTTTGATTTCTTACTTAAATACACAGGTTTTCCTACAGCTACAATCTCTTTTTAGTTCATTGCGTCAATCTCGAAAAAAACAAATCATATAACAGACGTCGTCGACAGATGTCCACTATTACAAGTATTTTTTCTGTAATTATGTGTCATAGTGAATGGCCGGGACAATTAGCTGTTGTCAACTGTCAAATAGCAGAAGTGCAATTTTCTAGGTACACATTACTGTCGTTAAATTAGACTGACAACAATTTGATATGTTGTTTTGAGAAGATAAGGAGTTCGATTTGACCCAGCTTAAGTGGGCTTTTACTCGCCGGAATGGATTTTTTTTTCATTTAATCACAGGAGATAATTGGTTTTGTAAATGAAGTTGGGGCTGTTCTGGGCACAAGTGCTGATTAACCTTGTCAAACGGGCTGACATATTATGACCACGTTTTTCTCAACAATTCAGTTGATTCCATGTGCAGATTGTCTTTCTGGCTGTGTGTGATTTAGCTTGATTCTTTCAATAGCTCTTCTTATAATCTCACTGGTGCCGAAACAATTTCCGAAACAGTTTCCTTTTGCGAAACCATGTGTCTTCCAACATTCGCTGCTAAAAATACAACTGAACCTGGTAATTCGTAGCATCGAAGCTGTGAAAGCAAACTATAAAGCACCACCTTCAGTCAGAAGAAGTATAAATAATAGTACCATCGCTGTCATCCTTTTTCCACCACAGGCAGAACGGTCCCTGACATTAAATTTTACAGTTTGGTTCCTCTTTATTAGACACACACGCTCACACACGCGCCAAGACGAAGGAGCCGTTGTGTGTGTGTCGGTGTGTGTGTGTGATGGAAGGCCGTGTGTGGGATGAGGTTCCGCCCCTGGGCCCCTTGGTGTGGTTCTACTTCTCCGACAGACGCCGAGGGGTGCTTGATGTATTGTTGCGCGGGCTGCCTCTGATGTGGCGGCGCAGCGCGAAGCACGCCGCCCCGGATCTGAGGGAGCCAGCCGGCGCCCTGTCCTCGCCGCGTACCGGGAGGACGCACGGCGGCGGCTGGAAAGTTGGAGCGTAGAAGGGGAATGGATGATTGGCTGTGACGGGTTACGCGGGAGTTTCTCTGACAGTGACCCCTCCTCAGGGTTTTCGCTGACTGTACAAAGGGGCACCCTTTCTTAACGGCCTGCTCCCTGCCGTCGGGGATCAACCAAAACTAGGCTAACTCTCAATAAAGTAATGTGTTAAAATAATATAGTACATTTATTTGGTGCTTTTTATGGCCCCGTCCTAAATTGTGGCCCCCTGACCAAACGCAGTGTTATTATTTCTTCGAGGTGTCCAGAGGAGGCAGTGGGACCGTAGCGACTCTAGTGCTGAGCCAGTGACCGGCCCCTCTGTGACTCGGACTCAGCGCGGCTGACTAACTGTCTGTCGGTGGCATTTGCTTCTGAAGTCATCTTCAAGGTTTTAACGCCGCCCGCACTAGCTCTGTTATGAGCCCTCTCTGGATGTTTGTCCTCCCATGACGATGCGTGCGTGTGTGTTAGCTGTGCTATCGCCCTTGATCCCTCCCCTCCTCTCTCTCTCTCTCTCTCTCTCTCTCTCTCTCTCTCTCTCTCTCTCTCTCTCTCTCTCTCTCTCTCACTCTGTGTTCATATCTCTATCTCTCTTTCCTCCCTCTCTCTCTGCGCTGCTGTTTTCACATCTCAAGGTTTAAAAACACCCACAGAACTCCCATGCACAGATTGAACTGGAAGGAAGTCCTTCCTGGGATTAGCACACAACCACACAAACACACACACACACACACACACACACACACACACACACACACACACACACACACACACACACACACACACACACACACAGACAAACACACACACACACACACACACACACACACACACACACACACACACACACACACACAGACACAAACACATACGCACACACACTCACACACACACACTTCCTGGTGTGATTCAGCCCCCTCTCCATTGGTCCTCCCACAGGCTTCCTGTGTTGCCTGTCTTGTTGTTGTGTTCTTCAGCTCCAGGAGAAGATCTGGCATCCTGGCATAAACAAGCACTGAGGGCTGCTGAGAACGGACAGTCTGTGAGGTTAAGGAAGCCCCCTGTACAAGAACACCGGGGTTTTGATTGTGTGTGCTTCTGAGGCTTTTCCTTTTGGACCACCCGGGTCTCTATTTGCCCTGGTGCTCACTGGTAAAGGACAAGGGCTGCCACTCCATGTCTTCCGTTTATTGATGACATCCCCAGTGGAATTGTAAACAATTGCAATGTGTGTGTATATGTGTGTTATCTATTGCTCTGTTGCAATCGGGCCTGCACCCAGTACAGCAAAAATAATAATATACACGAGATGATAAAATGAGGGAATTGAGAGGTATCTCAAATTCTATTTACTATTCATTTCATTTTTTGTATACGTGTCTGTATGTTGCCATCAGGCCTTTATTCATTCATTTACTTGCATCACCTTAACTCCCTGTATATCCAGCACACTGTTATTGGCCTCGATTACGGCAGAGCTCCACCAGACCGCCTCGCTCCCCTCATCCGCAGACCCGTCTATCCAATCCATTCCACCCAGGTGTCAATCTCCATCAGCCGGATCACAGCCTGGCCCCCACACCTCGGTCCTACTCCCCCCCCAACCCCTCTTTCCGTCATATTCTCCTCTCTCTCTCTCCATGGAGGAATCCATTACGTCTTCTAATGACTGGTGTTTCGCTCCGTGCCTGGTCTGGATGAGTGTATGTGTGTGTTTGTGAGTGTGTGTGTGTGTGTGTGTTATATGCCGGTATGTTTGATTGTGATTCCATCTGTGTATGTGTGTGCATGTGTGTGTGTGTGTGTGTGTGTGTGTGTGTGTGTGTGTGTGTGTGTGTGTGTGTGTGTGTGTGTGTGTGTGTGTGTGTGTGTGTGTGTGTGTGTGTGTGTACGTGTGTGTGTGTGTGTGTGTGTTTGTGTGTGTGTGTGTGTGTGTGTGCCTAGCCTCTCCTCACTGTGATTACTTCTCATTCTGTGCACCACTATCTACTTAGCAGCATTGTAACAGAAAAATCTGAACTAACTGACAGGTTTACTGAGGTTTACTGAGCAGTGCCGTCACAGCAGAGGAAATCCTCCCCGGTCGTACAACAGGCATCGTAGAGCCGGATGAATGTGACATTTACATGATGGCATTATGAGTTTACATTATGGCACTTCACATTATCCAGCCTGTGAATGAATGTCAGGTTGGAGCACAATGGAACAGCAGAAGACAAGACTTTGACGACAGAATTCCCTTTTTCCCCTGGAATACGCCATACAATGGACTGAGTAAGTCCTCCACAAGAAAAGGCGTTCACGCCAGGAGTTGAACACGAGGAACGACGGCCATATCGGAAAGACAGTACAAAGACGGGAATTAACTGTCAAAGCCCGCACTGCTACGATCTAATCAGAAAATAACCTCCCATCGACACATCCCTCCTCCTAACAGTTATGGCGCCGGGGAAAAACCGTAATGGGCCATTTGGAAACAACTTGGTTTTGTTCTGCTCCCCCCCGCGGCCCCCTCTTTGCGGCGGGGGTCCCATAACCCCGTCCTCCCCTGATTTAGGATCATGGGTGCTCAGTGCCAGCCCGCACGGGTGTCAGCGCTCCCTGCCATTCCGGGTGTTTTATGAAACCATCAGTGTCTCCGCCCTGGCGAACGACCGCCGCAATATTCGGGACGAATGCCCGCCTTTCCGTGGCGTGCGGCGGGCGCAATAATGCTTTAGAATTTTTTAAAAGGCCCGAGTTAAGATGGCTGTTACAGGACGAGGACGATGAGGTGAGGGGGAGGAGGAGGAGGGGGAGGGGGGAGTGAGGGGGAGGAGGAGGAGGGGGAGGGGGGGAGTGAGGGGGAGGGGGAGGTGAGGAGGGAGATGACATCACATGCGGCAGCACCGTGTCGGCGTCGCCGCAGCTCACGGGGAGAGAGGGTGGGCGAGGTTGCCGCGGGCAACCGGGGTGGGAATGCTGTTTGCGTTGTAGGTGAGGTTTCCTCGGTGGCGGGAGAGGAGCCGGCTGACTGCTGTGGCCTCTGCTCGTGCACCCATTCACACACACACATACACGCATGCACACACACACACACACACGCACAGGCACACACGCGCACACACACACACACACACACACACACACACACACACACACACACACACACACACACACACACACACACACACACACACACACACACACACACATACACACACACACACACACATACAGTCTGTGGCGACGGAGATAAGCATTGGCAGTTGCACACATGAACTAAGGCTGTTGACTGATGACATCATGGTTGGGGATATTGCTTATGTGTGTTTGTGTGTGTGTTTGTGTGTGTGTGTGTGTGTGTGTGTGTGTGTGTGTGTGTGTGTGTGTGTGTGTGTGTGTGTGTGTGTGTGTGTGTGTGTGTGTGTGTGTGTGTGTGTGTGTGTGTGTGTGTGTGTGTGTGTGTGTGTGTGAGGGTTTGTGAATGAAATATGTGGTCCTGCATCTATTTTTAAGACCCTAAGGGCATTTGAGTGATGGTCGACCAGGATTAAAAGGCCAGAAGTTCACAGAGGTAGAGAGCAGAGAAAGCGAAAGAGAGAAAGAATTAGGACCGACTGCTGTATTATTACACATTGGCGTTCACATATACATTTGAGTGAAATGAGTGTTGTCATTTTGTAATGCATATGAAAACATCAAATCCTATTTTAAGTCTGCTACTGCTGTACTTGGGTCAACATCAGGAATGCACACACACACACACACACACACACACACACACACACACACACACACACACACACACACACACACACACACACACACACACACACACACACAAACACACACACACACCAAACAAAAACACACATACAGATACACACTTACACACACCCAAGCTCCTCCAGGTAATGGCCTGTGAAATCAGGGCTTTTCGTCGGTTAGGGGGCTCACTTTAGGCCAAAGGCTTCTTTATATATAGGGTTACTGTGGTGTGCTTCCCTGGGCCCTATAAATACATAACCAAGGCTAACTCGCTAAAACAAACCATGATGTGACACACACACACATACACACACACACACACACATCAACACACACACACACACATACACACACATTAAAAAGAGCTATGTTTAGGGGGAGTGTGGTCTCCATTCAGAAGGCCATGTTTGAATGCGGGTGCAGCAATTTATATACTCAAACTTAGAAGTATTAACGTTTTGCACTTATTTAAGGGGAACATTTTCTAAAGTTAGCCAGCGGCCTCCAGGAGGCTGTGTAATATGTTTACAGTAGGGGTTTGAAGTGGAAGGTTGCAGTCCGCATTTGGTTCACCATGACCTAATGCTCCTATTCTTACTTCTAGGCCGCGTTCGCCTATTGGACGAATCATCCACTCCAACCCTGAAAGAGCTCTAACTTAATCTGACTTCTAAAGATATAATATTTATTTTGAAATGTTTCCTGTTAACTCCCTTGATTCTCTGTGGCCTTAAACACACACGGACACACACACGCATGCACTGACACCCACCCACACACACACACACACAGACACACACACACTCACACACATCAGGTTTACCAGTAATGGGTTGGCAGGAAGAATCCATGTGCAAGACTTGGATGATCTTCAGCACATGCGGTCTATACACATAAATATACATAGCTATCTATCTGCAGGTGGACATCCAGTACAAGGGGGCTCTTGTTGTTGTCCTTCCCGCTCTTCCTGTTTCCTCGTGGGGTTTGGTGCTGGCGGCTGGGCCCCTGGAGAACGGGACCCCTGGCAAACGACAAACATGGTCAAACTGATAAAACTGTCATTACTGTGTTGGGAGATGCCCGCGTAGGTGTGACAGCCAAGGGGGAGGTGGGGGTTGGAGAGAGAGGGAGAGAAGGAGGATGCAGGGAGAGAGGGAGGGAAAGAGGGCGAGAGAGCGAAGGAGGGCAGAGAGAAGGAGAGATGCAGGGGGATGGCGAGAGAAAGAGGGGGACAGTGTTGCAAATGCTGTGCAGCGCAGATAGGAGAAGGAGGGGGAGAGGGGAGAAGAGTAGGTGAGAGAGGGAAGGAGGAGGAACGAAAGGAGAGGGAGGGGAAGTAACGAGTGGGAGGAGAAGGGAGAAAAAGCGAGAGAGTCACAGGAAGAGAGCTGGAATTGATTGGTGATAATATGGCAAAAGCAGAGAGAGAGACTAAAAAGTTGGCTTGCAGCACTGTGGGTAGGAAAGAGGGCTGGAGCAGGGGGGGTGGTGTTGGTGGTGGTGGTGGAGGCTGGCGGTTGGATGATGAAGGAGGGGAGGGGTGGTGGTGGGTGGAAGGTGGATGTTGAAGGAGTGACAGGGGGCTGGTGTTGGTGGTGTAGGGTGGATGTTAAATCAGCGGAGGGATGGTGTTAGAGGGTGTATGTTGAAGAAGTAGAGGGGTGATGTAGTTGGTGGTGAAGGGTGGATGTTGAAGGAGAGGTGGGATGGAGGGTGGAGGGGGGAGACTGTAGGAGTGGAGGGATGGAGGGGGGAGACTGTAGGAGAGGAGGGATGGAGGGGGGAGACTGTAGGAGTGGAGGGATGGAGGGGGGAGACTGTAGGAGTGGAGGGATGGAGGGGGGAGACTGTAGGAGTGGAGGGATGGAGGGGGGAGACTGTAGGAGTGGAGGGATGGAGGGGGGAGACTGTAGGAGTGGAGGGATGGAGGGGGGAGACTGTAGGAGTGGAGGGATGGAGGGGGGAGACTGTAGGAGTGGAGGGATGGAGGGTGGAGACTGTAGGAGTGGAGGGATGGAGGGTGGAGACTGTAGGAGTGGAGGGATGGAGGGGGGAGACTGTAGGAGCGGGGAGGTGTGACATTGCAGCACCGTGCCAGCGGGGGAGCTGTTAGGTTTGGCAGGGAAGTGTGCTCATGTCCCCAGTTTCTCTCCACCCCTGTGAACCCAGGACATGAGAGCGAGAGAGCAAGAGTGGGAGAGAGAGAGAGAGAGAGACAGAGAGAGAGAGAGAGAGAGAGAGAGAGCAAAAGCAAGAGAGACCAAAAGAGAGAGAGAGAGAGGGAGAGAGAGAGAGAGAGAGAGAGAGAGAGAGAGAGAGAAAGAGAGAGCAAAAGCAAGAGAGACCAAAAGAGAGAGAGAGAGAGGGAGAGAGAGAGAGAGAGAGAGAGAGAGAGAGAGAGAGAGAGAGAGAGAGAGAGACACAGAGAGAGAGAGAGACAGAGAGAGAGCAAAAGCGAGAGCAAGAGAGAGACCAAAAGAGAGACAGAGAGAAGCAGAAATAGGTCAACCCAACAGTGTGTGCGTGTGTATGTGTGAGTGTGTGTTGATCTGTGTTAAGCTGTGTGCGTGTGACTATGTGATATTAACACAGCCTTGTGTTCCATGCGGCCCGTGACTAACCACAGCAGGTAGCTGCGTGGCGCAGGGCTGCTGTCCGCCGCCCCCCCCTCTGCCGGGGCCCTCTCAGGCCAAGAGAGGACCCGGCCTAACCCGGGACCTGGGGCCCCGGAGCTGGCACGTCACACCCCTTGGCCCCGGGCGTCAGGTGTGGCCCCTGTGAAATACGATTTGCTGGCTGCTCCCCCTCCCCCGGGGGGGGAGGCGACGGCTCATTGAGGAGGTGAGAGGGGAGACGAGGGAGGAGGACGTGTCTGCCAGGTATGCTTCACACCGCCGCCGCCGCCGCCGCCGCCGCCGAGAGAGAGAGAGTGGAGGTGATCCAGACGCGCTCGCTGAAAGTGCACACGTAGCTCCACGCGAAAACACCCCCGCAACCCCGAGCCAAAGAAGGCAACCGTTACTTTTTCCCCGAGTGGAGTCAGTCGAGGTCTTTGGAAGGGGTTTTTCAGGGATACAGATGAAATATTAGCTCCCGGAGGCCGCTCCCCGAGGCTGCTGATGGGGGCCTTGGCTCTCGTTGCCGCGGCGATTCATTAGGCTACCCACATACTGTGTCAATCCGACCGGCGCTTCTAAACCCAGAAAGAGGATGAAAGCAGAGCGGCGCTGCTGGCGATCAATAGCAACCCCCCCGTCCCCCAGTCCCGTCCCGTCCCCCCCTCCCCCCCCGTCCCCCCGTCCCGTCCCGTCCCGTCCCGTCCCGCCCCGCCCCGGGGTCCCTGTTTGTGCGAAACGTTCAAACAAACAAGACACGTTTGTTGAACGTTGCAGTAATGTTGTTGCTGGTGGGGACGAACACCAACTGCTATTTGGTTGTCTTTTGGTCTTTTTTTGAGGGGACCTGGGATTGTTAAACAGGAAGGGGAGCCGGGTAGGGGTCAGTGTGTACAATCGGCCCGTTGTTGTCCATGCTATCCAATGGGGGTCCATCTCTATGGTTTGTCTTTGGCAGCCCTCTGTCAGAGGTCGGTGGTTGACCTCTGTTTTAACCTCCCTCCGGCTAGCTTTGCCACAAATACCAAAATCGACCCATGTGAACACATATCTAAACAGATATCGTACTCTGTAGTTACCTAGAGTTGGTCTTAGGAACAGAAGGAAGGTTATTGTGATGGATGTATCCTGGAGGAAGGAGTATCATCTTGCAATAGGTTTGAAACAATGTGCTTGTAAATAGAGTGTGATAAGGGTATTTGTGTAATTAAAAAAGGTGCAGGATATTCAAAGATATCATCATTGTGCTAAGGTAAGACATTTTCTATAAATTGTATGAAAATACTATTTTCGGGAAGCATTCAAATTCAAATCCGCACACCCTGGCCTGGGATGTTAATAGTGTTGAGTTATTTTCCAGAGAATCCCTCTAAAGCGCTATGTAATGTGTATTTTAAGTAGTACTCCCGCCGTGACACAATGCTTTAGTACTACTTATGCATCATATACTCTCCCTGTCTCTGTTGACGATGGTTTACAATGAAGTTGTATAAGTATGTTAATGTCTACCCCGATCCTTGGCAACACACCTCCTTGGCAAAGTGTGTTAGCAGTCGCAAAGTGAGGACTTTTTTTCCTCTCCAAATCAACATTTATGATGGACTAGCCCAGATGGACTGTTGCAGATGGTAACATGATCAGAGCTCTTCTGGGACCATTTTAAGGAGAAGCGGCAGAGCTCATGCGGGTGTGTGTGTCTGTGTGCGTGTGTGTGTGTACGTGTGTGTGCGCGCGCGCGCGTGTGCATGTGTGTGTCATGTGTGTGTGTGTGTGTGTGTGTGTGTGTGTGTGTGTGTGTGTGTGTGTGTGTGTTTGAGTGCGCGCGCGCGTGCGTGTTTGTGTGTGCGGTGATCGTAATTACCCAGCATAGAAACCATGCACTGGAGACCTGCCAGGCAAGTTCTTCTCCACAATTTAATTGATTTCACTATCAATGGGAGGGGGGCGGGGTTTCAAATGTTACTAGAACAAGGGCATGTAATATTTATATAAGACGCATTTATCTCTAGATCTACGGACTACGGATAACAGATAACTATAAAGCATCCTTCATTCAATTTTATTGCGTTCGCCGTGCAGGAGAAATCAATGTTCCGAACGTAATTGCGCGCTTATATGTGTAAACACAACTGGGAGCATAAACACTGTAATGCCGAATCGCTGTCACGCAGGGTCCTCGCTCTCCTTCCCCTCTGTCTCTCGACCGCTCTCTTGTAGCACATGCCCACACACTTACAATTATGCTGAGACGGTGGTGGGCGCACACGGGGTAGCGCGCCCCTCATAACGCGCTTAGACATTTACTGCGGCTATTATACGCGCGCCTTCCCCCCTTAGCTTCAGCGTTAATCATGTCTGCGCGGCGCAGAGGGAACGCCTGATCGTCCCGGCCATCTCCCGATTAATCCGTGTCCTCCGTGAGCAGAAGGGGTTAACGCCGCCGCCAGACGACAAATTACTCACAACTGTCCCCCAGACCATATAAGGAGCCCGGACTGATTGATTGCTTTGTTTATCATTCACGGAGCTATTATCTATTTATCAACCGACCGCTACCACCAACACTACTACATCATCAACAACAACAGCAACAGACTCAAAACTCTCTCTCTCTCTCTCTCTCTCTCTCTCTCTCTCTCTCTCTCTCTCTCTCTCTCTCTCTCTCTCTCTCTCTCTCTCTCTCTCTCTCTCTCTGCCTCGCTCTCTCCATCTCTCCATCTCTGTCTCCCTCTCACCACTTCCTGTTCCTTAACGGTGCACACTTCACCGTATGGATGACGGTAATTCATTCATCTATCAATGCATGCGTACTATTAGTCAAATGGCCCGTGTCTGTGTGTGCGTGTGTGTGTGTGTGTGTGTGTGTGTGTGTGTGTGTGTGTGTGTGTGTGTGTGTGTGTGTGTGTGTGTGTGTGTGTGTGTGTGTGTACGTGTGTGTGTTTGTGTGCGTGTGTATGTGTGTGTTTGTGTCTGTGAATTTGTCTGTGTGTTATGTATGTGTGTGCGTGTGTGTGTGCGTGTGTGTGTGTGTGTGTGTGTGTGTGTGTGTGTGTGTGTGTGTGTGTGTGTGTGTGTGTGTGTGTGTGTGTGTGTGTGTGTGTGTCTGTATGTGTGTGTTTGTGTGTGTGTGTGTGTGTGTGGTTAGGGTTAGGGTTAGGGTTACCCTAACAGTATCACAAATCTAGGTTTTAATTGCACATTAATTATTCATATTTTTCGAAGTCTAGGCCATGTCCACAAGCTTGTTTTACGTGGTCTACAATGCTTTGGACTGACCAAACCAAATGCAAAAAGACTTGCAAAGTACTGCTCCATCTCTTCCACAATAGGCAGTTTCGCAACCTGGAGAAGAAGATGCAATGTCTATCCATGAGGAAAATAGTTGTTTAGCATAAGGGATTCTCTGGTTGATCAAACCTGCTTAGTCCAGCAATGCTTCCATTAATGTTTGGATCATTTGTACCTCCCCACTTGTTACGATCCAAATAAAAGTATTAAACTGTGTGTGTGTGTGTGTGTGTGTGTGTGTGTGTGTGTGTGTGTGTGTGTGTGTGTGTGTGTGTGTGTGTGTGTGTGTGTGTGTGTGTGTGTGTGTGTGTGTGTGTGTGTGTGTGTGTGTGTGTGTGTGTGTGTGTTTGGAGCAGGGCAGGCCTGGCCCAGAACCTGGGGCAGATGTCTGTTGAGCAATGGCTCTCAGTGAGGTGAACCGTCTGGTCTCCAGTGACCCTGCCTATGCGTATGTCAGCCCCATCGATCTGATGATTCATTGATTAGCCGACAAACAGCAAATGTATGGAAATGGTTTTGATAATCAATGAGATGCTTAAGTTATCCATCAAGCAGATGCTTATGGCTGTGGAAGTATCCATGTAAAGTGGTTTTTTTTCTGTGCTGCGGATCGTTGTATAATGCATCGTTTTCTCTTGGCTTGGCGAGAGTTAATTTAAGATGAATACTTTCAGCATTTGTTAATCGTTTCTCCAAGACTTCACGTAATCGATATCCTCGTTAGTAATACATTTTAGTGGCAGTTGAGCAAGAGGGGCGGAGCAAAGGGTGGTGAGGTCCCAGGTGGGCGGGGCTTCAATGTGACAGCCGTTTCAA
>NC_079433.1:11829079-11831940 GCF_026213295.1 Gadus chalcogrammus | reverse complement strand
GTCGTCGATAATCAGACCCACGCACACACACTCACACGGACACAAGTATGTGCTCATAGGTACGCACAGACCTCAGGTCAGATGCCAAACGACCAGCATCTGTACCTGCTGCGGTCTGGAACGACAGCCCCCCCCGCCCCCCCCCCCCCCCCCCCCCTGCATGAAATGGAGAAGGGGTTTCCTAAAGTACACAAATACAGGAATCCTGGAATCCTGCTTTACGGACCCCGACCCACTCCAGCACTGCTGCTGTTTTCTAGTTGGCTATATTGTCACCGTGGGGGGAAGAGTGAAGGTCCTCGCTAATGCTAACCTGAAAACACCAATAGCACTTTCCCCCCGTCGCTTCTTAATGGCACTTCGCCCTCCACAATAAGCTGTACAAGTGCACCCCCCCCCCCCCCCCTCCACGTTTTTCTCCCACTTTTACCTTTTTTACACTTATTCCTTCCTGAGTCTATTTCTTGGTTAAATAGCCTCCACTCCGGAAAGGTTAAACACACCTAAGCAGAGGCACTGAGACGGATGCCCGCGCTGCTTCTAAATGTTAATGACACCCTGAGGGCAGAACCGCACGCACTGCATTGTCCTCCCAGAGTTATAGCGGAGTGGGGACGTTATGGCATAGTGGGCTCCATCTGGAGTGGACCCCCCCACACACACACACACACACACACATATATAGATATATGAGAGAGACGATATGTTTATGGGGACACAAAGAGTGCATGATCAAATATGCGGCATACACACATACATAGGATTTAATGCATTGTCGTACATACATGTGCACACGTACACACACACTCAGACACACACACGTTCACGAGCACCCACCCACCCACCCAGCCAGCCACCTACCCACATACACACAAACACACACACACACCAACACACACACACACACACACACACACACACACACATACACAAGCACCAACCCAGCCAGCCACCTACCTACACCAATCCACACACACACACACACACACACACACACACACGTTAAGTCCTGCACTTGCAGGTTGACTTCCGGTTATTACACAAGAACAAGCACTTTCACATGGAGAACATACACAAATATGTTCACTTCAATATACATTTTCACACACACTCATCCGCACGCAAACACACACACACAACACTCAATGCTGCATAAATAGGGCTACAGGCGCAAACACACACACACATACACACACACACACACACGCACACGCACACGCACACACACACACACATACACACACACAGACACACACACACACACGCTGCGGGGACAGCCAATCGTATCAGCTTGCCCAGTGCCAGGAGTCCTTCCAGTGAGTGGACAGGGGGAGAAATCAATCCAACACGGCTTGTCAGCTCTCTGACTCCATTACGGAGCGCCGGCCACTGAGGCCTGAGTAAACAGGAACGACAAGGAGACACAATTAGCAGGAATACAGACTGTTGTCATAGGGGGGCTGCCCTGGGTCCTCACCGCCGCCGCCTTGGCCTAGTTCAGCCCCGGCTCGCCGAGGCCTGGCCGGGGCCGGGCTCGGAGTGTTAAAAGGGGGGCACCTCACCAACCCACCCGGCAGCTTCATGCTAATCCAGCAGGGAACCGCCCCTTTAATGCTTTTTACAGCTTTTACAGCCCTCCATAAATGGGCGGGAACCCCCCCCCCCCGCGTGGATGGATAAAGAGTCCAGCGCTGTAGCCCATGGCGACCAAGGTGATGTTTTTTTTAAGCATTCAGGCTGGCTGGCTAGTGTGCACACTCACTTTGTGACACAGTTGGGGCTCATATACCACTCAGGCCCAGGATTCAAATATTCAAAATTTGTCTCTCGCTCTGCCTTTCTCTCTCTCTCTCTCTCTCTCTCTCTCTCTCTCTCTCTCTCTCTCTCTCTCTCTCTCTCTCTCTCTCTCTCTCTCTCTCTTTCTCTTTCACTCTCTAAAACTCGCTGATGACCAATCTTTGGCCCCCATTGCGCTACCAGGTACAGGAATGTGGCATATTTATGATTGGGTAACAAAAATGCCTGTTGTATGCATGTTGTATGTTGGTGCTTCTGTGCGTGTCAACTACTTCACCAGTTGAATTTAGGAAATGCTTATAAAGATGAAGCAAGCAGGAGGGAGTAAGCAAGGCCAAATAGGCAAGACAGTTGAGTTGTGAGTGTGAGAGAGAGAGAGGTCAGAGAAGGAATGTGACATAGAGAGACATAGAGGGAGAGCGAGAGAACGAGAGATGGAGAGACATAGACGGAGAATGAGAGAAAGAGAAATGGAGAGACATAGAGGGAGAGCGAGAAAAAGAGAGATGGAGAGACATAGAGGGAGAGTGAGAGAACGAGAGATGGAGAGACATAGTGGGAGAGCTAGGGAACGAGAGAGGTCTGTGTGTGCCTTGGCTGAATTACTCATACGTGCGCGACTATTACTCATATGTAAAGTCATTAAGTGTGGCTAATGGCTCTGTCTCATATCTCGGCCCTCCCTTTGCATGTGTGTGCGCGGAGGCTACATTAACGGCGTCCGTGTGTGTACGCCGGCTGACGCTTCATTCGATCCTGCCTCATGGTATGGAACCGACACGTAATTAATTTCGGCGGCAGACATGGCGTCATTGTTCAGCTGGAGATATGGCCGAGCCGGGGGCGAGCGGGTCTGTGTGTCCCGCTAGGAGGAGAGGTACGGAGGGCAGTGCTGGTGGTAGTGTTGGTGGTGGTGGTGGTGGTGGTGGTGGTGGTGGTGGTGGTGGTGGTGGCGGTGGTGGTGATGATGTTAATGTCGGCGGTGCCGGGGGTGGTTATGCTAATGCTGGTGGTGGGTATGTTAATGACTGAGGTGGTTATGTTAATCGTTGCAGTGGTGGAGG
>NC_079433.1:11784079-11824079 GCF_026213295.1 Gadus chalcogrammus | reverse complement strand
TAGCGTTGTTCTGACACTGGGTTACCCTCTACTGACATCTAGTGGCGGAATTAGGTTCGGTGGGACTCTGAACTGCACTGAACTGCCATACGGCTGCATAGAAAACGACACTCTTCGCAAGTCTTCCTTCGCAAGTGCCTCCGCCCCAGTAGCGTGATAGCGGGGGAGCATGAGAGGTGGACGCCCGAGGGCCCCCTCTCGCCTGGTTTGGTATTTTCTGTCCTGGCTCCCAGATTTCTCATTATTATAAATGTTCATAAATGGAAATGATAAAAATAATTGGCAACTAATAAATTACTAATGATAATTATAAATTCAACAAATATCAATTTATTTATTTATTTTTCATTCATTTTATTTATTAATAAAATGACAGCTTATAAATCCATCATAGTCTCTGTATGTCTTTTACGTAACGTAATCAGTAATTGTTGGTTTGGCGTGCGCTTTTTTCACTATAGGCTAGCGAGAGAACAGGCTAAGTGTTATTGTCGGCGTGAATTCCACTAACTAGCTTCTTCTCACCCTCCTCTGCTGTGGATAACCACCTTGCCGTCAATCAAAACGTCACACACAAACACAAACTCACACACAAGGCCTAAAAACCCATCTTCTGAAAAGCCTTTGGCTAAACTGCTATTTATTTATTTATTTTTTTTATTTTTTTGTTGCATTTTTCTCTTTTCTTTTAATGTGCATTGTAGCACTTTGAGATCATTGAATTGATACAAAGTGCGTTATAAATAAAATGTATTATTATTATTATTATTATTACTCCCCATCTGCTGTTCCCACCACTGCTGCTGACCTAGCCGCCAATCCGAACCGCCAGAAGGCATCTAGCCCGTGTCAATGATGGTGCCTAGTCTTCGATTTAAAGTGTTGCCGTTGTACACCAAACGCGAGTGAGTGAGGGAGTAAAAGAGAGAGACAGAGAGGGAGCGACGGACCTGACTAAGCATGGCACTGCTTCTGCTCTGGGTTACACTTTGGTCGTGTCTACTTTACCTCGAAACATGGACCACTATGTAGTCTATGAATGTCTAGCCTAGGCTATAGGTGTTGTGAGCGCCGCTGCATATGTTTGTATGAAGTAACAGTTTTGCGGAGGGGGCAGTACCTGAAAGAAGACGGCATTTTGAGCGATGAGTGCAGCGGTCTATAGCCGCTGTCCATTGGCAGTAGTGCTGAACCCCTTCACGGATCAGTGGAGCAGATGCAACGTCCCTACGTAGCTGCACCTCCCCGTACCCTTTCCTTCCAGTCTGTCGCTTCGGGCCCATCGAGTCTCCTGATAGCACCTTGAGTGATCAGGTGAGTGGAAGGAACGGCGGGACATGTCTCCCCTGTTTGGATGGCTCCCAGGCAGGACGGGGAGAGCGGAGAGGTGCGTGAGTGGAAGGCTGTCTTGGTGAGACAGGGCCTGTTGCACCAGCAGGGACCTTATGTTCCGGCCGAGCCCCCCCCCCCCCCCCCCCCTCCAGGCAGCGTCTACGGTGCGCTCCGTGGCTGGCATGGAGAAGTGGGTCATCCAGTCTGAGGTTGTCTGGAACAGAGCCCGGCCCGAGGTAACGCGGATCATCACGGAGAACAAGGCACAAAAACAGAAGGCGGTAAATAAATAAAGATGCATTCGTCAAAATAAAACCTAAGCGAAAGGTTTACGTAAGCAGGACTCATCCCGGTGTGTGTGTGTGTGTGTGTGTGTGTGTGTGTGTGTGTGTGTGTGTGTGTGTGTGTGTGTGTGTGTGTGTGTGTGTGTGTGTGTGTGTGTGTGTGTGTGTGTGTGTGTGTGTGTCTGTGTGTGTGTGTGTGTGTGTGTTTGTATGCCTACATGCATGCATCTGTGTGTATGCTCGTATGCATGTCTGGGTGTGTGTCTGTGTGTGTGTGCTTGTGTATTTGCGTGTGTGTGTGTGTATGTATGTGTGTGTGAGCGTGTGTGTGCGTGTAAGTGTGTTTTTTTTACGTGTAAGTGTGTGTGTGCGCGTGTGTGAAGCAACAACGGTTATGCATTAAAATGACAAACAGTGATAATGACACTGTGTTTTCTCTTTTGGGTGGGCAGGGGGGTCCTGTTTAAAGATGGAGGAGTGTGCGTTCTCTTTGTGCTTGACTGCCTCACTCCTCCTTCATGTGGAAGCTGATTGGATGTAATTGAATCAGTGGCAACGTGTTTGGTCGTGTCCCTCAGAGAAGCCCCAAACACAACTTTACTGGATTAGACGCCCAACTAAGTCTAACCTCCTTTCTGTGATGTCTTGCCAGCGCCAATCGGAGCCCTGCTTAGGAGGGAACCGAGAACAAAGTGATTATGACACTTGATGAGTCACATGTAAGCTGATATATATTGAAGTATAGATAATGTGCTCACTAAAACAGGAGTCTTGAATGTAAGCAGCGAAAAATTGGTTGTGTGTATGTGTGTGTGTGTGTGTGTGTGTGTGTGTGTGTGTGTGTGTGTGTGTGTGTGTGTGTGTGTGTGTGTGTGTGTGTGTGTGTGTGTGTGTGTGTGTGTTTTTTTGCGCGTGTGTTTGCATGTGCGTGTGTGTATGTGTGTGTGCATCAGTGTGTGGGTGTGTGTATGTATGAATGCAAGTGTGTCCGTGTGTGTCTGTGTGTGTGTGGGCATGCATGCATGTGCATGTGTTTATGCGCATGTGTGTGTGCGTGTGTGTGTGTTCGAGAGAAAGAAAGAGAGGGAGAGGGAATAGAAGAAAGGTTGTGAGGACAAAACAAACAAACAATCAAGGGTTTGTTATAAGGCAGAAGGCTTGGCCGTTTCCCGTGAAATGCTCCCCATATTGAAATGGCACGGCCTGTTATCCTCTTTGGAGGCTCTGATTATCTCCAACCCAGACAATTCCTCTCAAGGCCTGTGGAAGCCTCCTCCACGGTGGATGAATATCCACCGATGAGTATCCACCGTGGATGAGCATCCACCGTGGAGGTACAATGTGTGAGGGAAGATATAGATACAAAGGGTTTTCCTCTTCCCCGTGTGGATGGTTCATGTTGAATCTGAATGCAGGAGGGGAGATACAGTCAGGAATACTTTTCATATTGCAGGTCTATCCATGACGAGAGAGACGCACGCACGTACTCGCACGCACAAACACACACACACACGCACACGCACACACGCACGCACACACACAGACCCAGTGCTTACCTCCATCATGGGAGGTGACACCAGCCACCCCATTGCCTCCTTAAGTGCAGTGCTATTCAGTGAGTTCTGTGAATTCCTCTCCTGATAGAATATTTAAGAGTGTGTGTTCTCCACTTGTCAACAGTGCGCTGAATTATTCATGTTAATGTGGCATTATCTGAAGCCAGGCGTGATCTAATGTCCCCATTCTCACAGGGGGACCCCTGGGAACACATCCAGGGTGGCCTTATGAACCTGCCCTCACTAGCAGCCACACCCAGCCTTTACCTCATACAGAGAGAGAGAGAGACACCCAGCTACACCTCATACAGAGAGAGAGAGAGACACCCAGCTACACCTCATACAGAGAGAGAGAGAGAGACCCATCTACACCTCATACAGAGAGAGAGAGAGAGACCCAGCTACACCTAATACAGAGAGAGAGAGAGACACCCAGCTACACCTCATACAGAGAGAGAGAGAGACACCCAGCTACACCTCATACAGAGAGAGAGACACCCAGCTACACCTCATACAGAGAGAGAGAGAGACACCCAGCCTTTACCTCATACAGAGAGAGAGAGAGACACCCAGCTACACCTCATACAGAGAGAGAGACACCCAGCTACACCTCATACAGAGAGAGAGAGAGACACCCAGCTACACCTCATACAGAGAGAGAGAGACACCCAGCTACACCTCATACAGAGAGAGAGAGAGACACCCAGCTACACCTCATACAGAGAGAGAGACACCCAGCTACACCTCATACAGAGAGAGAGAGAGAGAGAGAGACACCCAGCTACACCTCATACAGAGAGAGAGAGACACCCAGCCTTTACCTCATACAGAGAGAGAGACACCCAGCTACACCTCATACAGAGAGAGAGACACCCAGCTACACCTCATACAGAGAGAGAGACACCCAGCTACACCTCATACAGAGAGAGAGACACCCAGCTACACCTCATACAGAGAGAGAGAGAGAGAGAGAGAGAGAGAGAGAGAGAGAGAGAGAGAGAGAGAGAGAGAGAGAGAGAGAGACACCCAGCTACACCTCATACAGAGAGAGAGAGACACCCAGCTACACCTCATACAGAGAGAGAGAGAGAGAGACAGCTACACCTCATACAGAGAGAGAGACACCCAGCTACACCTCATACAGAGAGAGAGAGAGAGAGAGAGAGAGAGAGAGAGAGAGAGAGAGAGAGAGAGAGAGACACCCAGCTACACCTCATACAGAGAGAGAGAGACACCCAGCCTTTACCTCATACAGAGAGAGAGACACCCAGCTACACCTCATACAGAGAGAGAGAGAGAGAGAGAGACACCCAGCTACACCTCATACAGAGAGAGAGACACCCAGCTACACCTCATACAGAGAGAGAGACACCCAGCTACACCTCATACAGAGAGAGAGAGAGAGACACCCAGCTACACCTCATACAGAGAGAGAGACACCCAGCTACACCTCATACAGAGAGAGAGAGAGACACCCAGCTACACCTCATACAGAGAGAGAGAGACACCCAGCTACACCTCATACAGAGAGAGAGAGAGACACCCAGCTACACCTCATACAGAGAGAGAGACACCCAGCTACACCTCATACAGAGAGAGAGACACCCAGCTACACCTCATACAGAGAGAGAGAGAGAGAGAGAGACACCCAGCTACACCTCATACAGAGAGAGAGACACCCAGCTACACCTCATACAGAGAGAGAGACACCCAGCTACACCTCATACAGAGAGAGAGAGAGAGACACCCAGCTACACCTCATACAGAGAGAGAGACACCCAGCTACACCTCATACAGAGAGAGAGAGAGACACCCAGCTACACCTCATACAGAGAGAGAGACACCCAGCTACACCTCATACAGAGAGAGAGAGACACCCAGCTACACCTCATACAGAGAGAGAGAGACACCCAGCTACACCTCATACAGAGAGAGAGAGAGAGAGAGAGACACCCAGCTACACCTCATACAGAGAGAGAGACACCCAGCTACACCTCATACAGAGAGAGAGAGAGAGACACCCAGCTACACCTCATACAGAGAGAGAGAGAGACACCCAGCTACACCTCATACAGAGAGAGAGACTGAGCGAAAAAGACCCAGGACATACATCATACAGACAGACAGATAGAGATATAGAGAAAGAGACAGACAGACGGACGGACGGACGGACGGACGGACGGACGGACGGACGGACGGACGGACGGACGGACGGACGGACGGACGGACAGACAGACAGACAGACAGACAGACAGACAGTTATCGTCGCTCATGGCCCCGACATCTCAATGTAAAATCACTAACCCTTTTTATGTGCAGAACCAATGGATGAAAGGCTTCAAAAAAGGAAAACAATAAATGCAATAAAAAATAATTATCACATTTATTATTTGCGCATTTCATGGTGGAATTACTGGGATGGGCGTTAATGCAGGTTGTCTCTGAAGATGTGGCCGTTATTGAGGATACGGCTCTGTCGGGAATACAGAAGCAGGTCGTACGCAGGGACTAATAAGAGGCAGTTAGGGCGGGCGCTGGATGGAGCTCGGAATGATTTACCACAGCTGGTGAATGAAAACCCTGTTTGCCCATCATCTTAAAGGAAAGTGTAATTAGCCGTCAGCCAATCGTCACCAAGTACTCGCCTCCCGAGCGCCCGACCTTGCTGGACTCGTAACCATGGAAATGTCTCTCTCTCATTTATTAAACACAGCTTGCTTGCAGAATAAGTGCCGTCCAACCCTTGTTGTTTGTATCAGGTTGTGTGGTTGTGTGTGTGTGTGTGTGTGTGTGTGTGTGTGTGTGTGTGTGTGTGTGTGTGTGTGTGTGTGCGTGTGCGCGTGTGTGTGTGTGTGTGTGTGTGTGTGTGTGTGTGTGTGTACCTCTGTGTGTGAAGTTGTGTGTGTGTGTGTGTGTGTGTGTGTGTTGTGTGTGTGTGCAGATTGAAGTGTGCATACATCTATTGCTGTACCCATACCCCAGATGATTGAAATACAAGGCCAGCTCTTGCTTTATTTTCTGTTTCATAGAATGCTGTGAACAAGGGTTAGGAGTTCACTGTACATTCATGAGCCTCTTCTTCTGTCACTAGGGTTCCAAATTGAGAAAATACATGTGAAATAAATAGGCCACCATGGGCTTTTATTCAAGGTATAACCCATTCATAAATAATGTAACAAGGGAAATGCTGAAATATTATTTAAGTGTTATGGAACAAAAACTGTGTGTGTGTGTGTGTGTGTGTGTGTGTGTGTGTGTGTGTGTGTGTGTGTGTGTGTGTGTGTGTGTGTGTGTGTGTGTGTGTGTGTGTGTGTGTGTGTGTGTGTGCGCGTTCGTGCGTGCGTGCATGAGTGAGTTTTCAATAAAATAAAACCTTTGAAGATTTTGGTTACTGCTCATTCTCCACAATATGCCTGTCCATTCTCAATGACAGACTCAAGTCAAGTATGTGTGAACAGTGCTATGTTCATTTCCTATGGAGTAGATAGAGGTGAAGAGAGAAAGCAAACCCCACGCATCTGCCGACACTCATCATTGAGTGTTATCGATGTTGTTCCATAGCAATGCGCATGCGCGCTCTCTATGATTCACCCGATTGACATAGTGCTGCTTTATGATTTGCCGGGTTGGCTGCTGTGATGGGTCTTCTGATGGATCCCCAATAGGACCCGCTGAGGAAAAAAAGAGATCACCTCGACCAGGGGTAAGAGACTCGCGTCGCGGTCTTTCCTCGTCCGTTTAAGTTTTTCGTTTTTAGATGATGAGGAAGTTCGGCGGTTCTTGAGATAAACAAGATGAAATACGGCGGGGAAAAGAGTGGAGTGGAGCATCGATGACTTATTTATTCCGCTTGTTGTTTTCCTTCCTCTAGTCGTGTGGTCGACTCGTCTGTAGCCTACGTAAAAAAACGACGCGAAAACGACGCATGTCAGTGACATGCGTCGTTTTCGTATGCGCGCGTTTTTTGTTTATCATATCACATGTGCAGACGTCTGAGCAGACGACGTCATCAACCAATTAAATGAAATCAGTTCGATAACATTCATTCTGATTAAAGTCCCTTGCATTTCTGAAGCAAAGCCTTAGGCCTAGTAGTTTATTTGATTTGATAACATATATTTCACTATAAAAAAAAAAAATCATTTTATAACAAAATGTTATAAAAACTGGTGGGGGGGGGGGTGTGGTTATAAAATACTCAGAGTGTTATGTTTACAGCCAGACACATGCACAGTGCGAACCCCTGAACGGTGAAATTGTCAAGTATAATATCTGTGTGTGTGTGTGTCTCTGAACATCAGCTTATCTGATTGCGACCCCCTGAAGTGACGCTGGAGCTCAGTCTCTGGGTAGGGGTCAGAGAGAGAGGAGCACCCCTTCACCCCTACTCCCTGAAGGGACCTCCACAAACCTCTTGAAACCAATGATATGGCTTTTGGCATTTTATTCATCAAGCGACATGACGTGATGTGGTGTTTTTCCTTTGTCTTTGAACAATTGTTATTGTTCTGAAAATAAAATGATTTGAATCGCATCCAGCGCAATTGACTCTAAGAGCCAGTATGGTCTGTCCCATAAAATTGTATAAAATGACCCGGGCATCCTCTTCTTATTGTGAGGTTGTCAAATTGGAGAACTGGACTCTTGGCTTACTTTCAGTAAATCATTTCTTTGTTCATTTATGTAACCATTTTATTGACTGTATCATTGACTGAAAGGCTGAACAAAGTATATAATTATAGTAAATAAGATAAGTTATGAAGTGAGGTTTCCATTAACAACCGGAAAAATACAATTCCTACAACGATAGTTGTAAGAATCAAAATGCAGGGATTGGTATTTTGCATTGCTTTAACGCAGTACATTAACGCGCAAACCTTTGGAGGTTTGTCAATCTAAGACCCTAACCCCCTGCGTCCCACCCCCTGTTCCCCGTGGTGCTGGTGTGTAGGTGCTCCAGGGCTGAGGTGTCATGGCGTCCTGTCCTGAGCCCTGTGCGTCCAGAGGACACTTTCCAGAAAAGGAGGTGGGAGGCCCCCTTTCCTCCCTTCAAGGAAATAAAAGCATTCATTAGTTAGTAAATAATGTGAACATTAATAAAATAATGACTTAAAACATGCACATTTGTAAAATAGAAAAAAAAAAAAAAGTACAGGGTGAAAAAAACAATAATGTCCACTATATGAAGAACAATTCTGATTCTAGAGAGACACGCATTTACATTATTATTACATTTCATTTCTTTGAATGTTTCATTACCAAAGTATACATTACTTTTGCTTGGATCCGTTTGAGCTGCAGTTGTGAATCCTTCTGGCCTGTCTCCCCTGGCAGCCTGCCTCTATCTGTATGCGGTTCGGTGTTCGGTCATATCTCCACCACTTCTACGAGGAGTGTTCGTCCTCCATGCGGGAGAGAGACCCAGAGGACCAGCACCAGGGATCAGCCCGGGACTGGAGCTCAGCCACCTGGAGCTCAGCAGCCTGGAAGGTACGCTCCAATCCCGTGAGCGCCACGGCTGCTCTGAGCTTTTCATGCTGTGACCTCTGACCTCTCTCTGTCTCTGTATTGATTTGGTCAAAACATAAAACATATGTTTTATGTTTTGAGAATCAGTTGAGAATCAGTACTGGGTCTATCTGTCTGTCTGTCTAACTATCTATCTAGATGTCTTTCTGCCTATTGATCTAACTGTCTGTCTGTCTGTCTGTCCATCTGTCTGTCTGTCTGTCTGTCTGTCTGTCTGTCTGTCTGTCTGTCTGTCCGTCTGTCCGTCTGTCCGTCTGTCCGTCCGTCCGTCTGTCCGTCTGTCCGTCTGTCTGTCTGTCTGTCTGTCCAGGTGTCCCTGGCCCTGAGTCTCCTCCTGCTGGGGGCGGGCGTGGCCGGTCTGTCCGTGGGGTTCTCCGGCGCCCGCCGCATCGAGTCCTTCGGTGAGGGCGAGCTGCTGTTCGTGGACGCCGCCGCCGTCCGCCACAACGAGGCGCTGCGCGTGGGCGTGGCGGCGGGCACCCTGCTCACCTGCCTGGCGGCGGTCCTGGCACTGATGGGGGCGTGCCTCTGGCTCCTCCCCCGAGTCGACCTCCCCGCGTGGTCCAAGCTCGGCGAGGAGGAGGCGGGGCGGAGGAGAGGGGGAGGAGGGCGGGGGGCGAGGGGAGAAGGGGGGGGAGGGGCCGGCCCGCGGTCGGCTGTCACCCGGGCCCCGGGGCCGCAGGAGGGGAAGGTGCCCGTCACGCTGTCCAAGGTGGAGATCGTCCAGCCCTCCCCTGACAACCACCCGCCCATCCCATAATAGCATCCAACGTCCCAGCAGTGTGGCCGGTCGTCACGGAGATGCTGGGGCGGACAGGCTATTTGTGTTCCCCGTCGAGGACTCAAACTAAGCTTGTCGTTTGTGAAACAAGTCACATGGTTGTGGTTGTCGAGCCGCCGGGTGTTTTACTGTACGTGACGTGAAACTGTCTGGTGTTCCCAACCGGATTCAGATAATGTGAGCCCAAGTGCTGCTGTATGCATAGTTAACATGTGTGGTTTTCTGTCTTTGAATTAAAGCAATCAAAGAGATTTGTCAAGGAGATCTTGCTGACACGGTGCAGCGATTGGGGAAGTTGATCATTCCTAATTCAGATTTGTCACCTTTAAAATGTTCACAAGAGCGTCCACTAAAACAAACCATTGCGATGGTTGTATGGACCATAACACACACACACACAGACACACACACACACAGACACACACACACACATACACACGCACACGCACACACACACACATAAACACCCACACCAACCTATTCCTGTCCCTGCCTGTAATGTGGCCTCATAATTGCCTGCAACTTGTGTCTCCCAGCAACAATGGCTCTATTTCCAACTCAAACAATCGCTCATTTCTAATTGGTCACTCTCCTGCCACTATCTTTATACTAATTAGATATTTTGTCTATTGTCACTTGTACCTTTAGTTCACCTACTTTTGCCTATTGGTAAAACTTCATAATACAGTTCAGAAGTAGGTCATTAAGACTGATCATTAATTAATTAATAATATAATTGATTGACTGGTGTGTGACACATCACAACACACAACGGTGGAGTCTCCATTCAGCTCTTCATCAGTGTGTGGAGGGATGATATTACTACACACCCAACAGTGGAGTCTCCGTTCACCTCTTCATCAGTGTGTGGAGGGAGGATACAGCTACACACACCAACGGTGGAGTCTCCATTTACCTCTTCATCAGCGTGTGGAGGGAGGATACAGCTACACACACAACAGTGGAGTCTCCATTCACCTCTTCATCACTGCATCATTGTGTGAGGTAAGATATCACTATTCACGATTCATGTTGTCCCTTGAGAGTAGAAGTCAAAATATGTTTAATAATGATTATTCATTTAATTAATAAAGTAGCTACAAATGCTAAATGGACTGCATTAATATAGCACAATTCTAACAAGTAGCAAGTAGCAACTCATTGTTTTACAATACTGCCTTATTCATACACACAAAGCACTTATTAATCATCAAAAAAAATATTTTAATGGTTTGTCAATGTTAAGTTTATTAGATATTTTCTTTGGAATGTATTATCATGGTGTTTCAGGGTCAAGCTGTTTGTAGGGTACCCAATGTATTTAGTCCGTGGGATAAAAGATTGAAACATTAAAAATATAATTATATCTTAGAAAATGTTTGGATCCAGTCAGATGAGAGAATCAACTCCTCCTTGTTATTTTGTCTTTACAACATGACTCTGAACGTGACCAAACACAACAGAAAATAATTAAGAAATGGTACAATCTCGTTAAAGTGTCTAATTAAACCTGTGATCTGCAGCCCTTAGGTAGCTGGATGTTTTTTCATTCCCATGTCATAAAGTTATTTCTACATTAGAAATAACATTTTATTTTAATAGCAAAAACATTTTAATGTTACCGTCTTAACCATTTTTACTACATATACATGAAATTAACCTTTTGGAAACTAACACGTTTCATGTGAATCTTAGGAATGGCAGTAATGTCTCCTAACACTTATGGTCCAGAATAATCTGAACAGCCAGCACCCTCCTCTGACAGGAAGCGTGGATGTTATTTGCATGTGACAAGGAGGCGATGGTTATGGCTAATGAGTGTGTGTGTGTGTGTGTGTGTGTGTGTGTGTGTGTGTGTGTGTGTGTGTGTGTGTGTGTGTGTGTGTGTGTGTGTGTGTGCGTGTGTTTGCGTGTATGTTTGCATGCGTGTCAGTGTGTGTTTGTGCGTGTGTGTGTTTGGGGGCGCGTGTGCGTGTCTCTGTGTGTGTGCATGCGTGCGTGCTTTCGTGCGTGTCTGTGTATTTGTGCGTGTTGTGTTTGTGTGTGTGTGCATGTGTGTGTGCATGCGTGTGCGCGCTAATGTGTGTGCGTGTTTGCATTTTTTGCGCCTGTGTGTGTATGTGCATGTGTGTGTGCACGTCTCCCTCTGGATGCGTCTATAGGTCTGTCTCGTTGCACAGTGTGGTGCTGATGACTCACAGCATTGAGTCACCTTCGCTCCAAGTAACACAACAGAGTGGGAGCCAGTCACAACACAAACCACTGACAGAAAATGTTCAATGCGCACACACACACACACACACACATGCACATTCATGTCACTCCACTTATCCCTTGCGGCGATGGGGTGTGATGTAACGCTACAACTTGTTTCGTGCAACCCAAACTGTGTGAATAAAATACACACATTTCCTGTTGACGTGTTTTTAAGTTGAGCAATTTCGCACAATTGCGATGCTCTCATTACATGTTTTTGCACTGCTTACTTGTTAACACTATATTCAGACTCCTACACATATGCAGGTCATCCCTTTGGCAAATAAGAAACAGCAATTAAAGCATGGCAGAAGAATTTCAGAAACCTCAATCCAATGGCCCAGGGTTGAAGCATTCTTTACACTTACATACATTTTTTGTATGTATTTGTATGCAATTCTGACATTTCCAAACTAGTGTTTACTGTCTAAAGCAAAGAAGCTTTTTGACAGTTGTTCTTCAATGTTATCGGTCTGTCTGTCTGCCTGACTAGCTGTCTGTCAGTCGGTCTGGCTGTGAGTATGATTGCAACAGAAAACGACTGAGCAGCTGAAGATAGAACAGCTTTCTGCCTGACTGATCATCAGGCCAAAACGGTATCTCTACCTCAAGCTGTGCGCTTGATATAGTGTAGCTCCACTGTAGGCTTCTCTGGCTCGTATTCCCATGATGCATTGCTCTCACCTTC
Organism: Gadus chalcogrammus; assembly: GCF_026213295.1. Taxonomy (NCBI): domain Eukaryota; kingdom Metazoa; phylum Chordata; class Actinopteri; order Gadiformes; family Gadidae; genus Gadus; species Gadus chalcogrammus. The sequence goes on along the minus strand of NC_079433.1, from coordinate 11,811,653 downwards.
CGATCGATACTCTGACCTGATCCAACCTAACCTGAATTTAACCATTCCAGACTTAATATCTGCAAAATTACCATTCAAAAATATTTCTTTAATCAAAAATCGTGAAATTTACACAGACTTCAGGTTAGGCACAAGTCCCCATTTTCCGAGAAAGACCCATTTCTGTTGGCCTGTCCTCGGTAATTCCCCGTTTTCATCAAGAATAAAAAAAAATGTGAGACATTTTTAAATGACAAAGGAGCTTGCTCATGATTATTACTTTTGAGACATTTGGTAATAAGTGTCAAATCTATCTGAGTCTAGCTATGATATGACCTCTCTAAGCGGGGTTCTATCTTTCGACTTTGTACCATAAGCAGGCATGGACGATTCTAAACAAGACACAATAAATACAATATAAAAATATCCGTATTAGAGGAGCTACTTTGGATACTGTTTGGCTGTTTTATGAAAGCTTAAAACACATCATATGCAAACATTAGACATGAAGGCTACTGCCCATTTACTCCAGTGCTACATATACCATGATAAGAATAGGAAAAATTTAAATTTGTCCCCTTTTTTATTTCACAAACATAACATCAGATATTTTGTTGATATATGGACCACCAAACCACAAAGTACTATACGTGTTAGAAAAGTGGGCATGATTACACAGGTATTATTAAGGCAACAATAATGAGAAATGATTGTGTGAAGCTCTATATCCATTTATTATACGGGCAGAATTGCAATGGTACCACAATGCTCAAGGTATATCCACGCATCCCTAATGAGGGGGCCCTTATTAGTCCCTGTAGGGGAATTTCATGGAAATCAATGCGTGTTGTGTTTTCATGTGTAAACACAACAGTTTCACAATTCAGTTCAAAGGCTAGCTGCTTGCTTCAGTGCATAGGTAGTACATGATCACTCATCAAGAGCCACCAATGGGAAATCTGATTGGACTATTTCAAATCAACCAACCTTGTTTGTTGTTGTGACAATGTAGCTTGCAAACTGTGATGCTTGCTTCCCCCCCCCCAAGCCATTTTTATCATTTTTTTTATTGCTGTAAATGTCAGGGGTATTAACAGCGGGGAAAGGTGTGTGAGTGAGATTATCCTCTTGGTCTTCTTGCTCCTGATAAGGGATGAGTGAATCTCTGTGTCTACACGGTGTCTGCGCTTCGGTTGAAGGACATTTTTATACACTTGCTTTATTTCACAAATGTTCATTCAGCAGCCGCAGAGCAAGAAACAGAGAGAGAGGGAGAGAGGGAGAGGGAGCGAGGGAGAACAAACGGGATATTCCCTTCATCAAAAGTTTGCATTGTAAACTTATTTCCCTACTCCATTGTCTGAGCCATCAGGAGATTTGCTGTCAAACACCTTGCTCCCGATTCACAGCCTCCCCTGGTTTGTCCAGCATTAAAAATGTTAATTGGAATTTTTTTTAAATGAAAGAAGAAAGGGTAAAAAAAAATATCACATTACCCATCCCACCTCCTCCAGTCACAGTCTGTCAGAATGCAATATTCCAAATTAGATTGTATTTGGATAATCTTTTGAACTGTAATGGGGCTGCAGCCAGCAGACATATTACTATTGGCACATCATTATTAAACAAAAGTGACACCCAACCATCACTTTGCAGGCGGCGCCAGATAAACGTTGGGCACCGTGCAAATAATATTAGTTCTGCTTCCAGAGTCGCCGGCTTATCTCTGGGATGCTATATTGGGTTCATATCCCTGTCGGCTGGCAGAGGCCTTCTGACGGAAGTGTCTAAATTTATGAGCAACCCTCATGTGTGAGTTGCATGTTTGAATAGGTGCTGCCGTGTGTGTGCGCGTATCTGTATTTGTGTGTGTGGGTGTGTGTGCGTGCATCCATGTGTGTGTATGTGTGTGCAAGGTAACCCATGTGTCATGCATTAACATATCAGGCCTATGTAAATGAAAAGTGGAATGGTGCATGTGTGTGGGGTTGATGTGGGGTTGAGGGGATGAGTTTACGGTGTGTGTGCGTGCGTGCGTGTGTGTGTGTGTGTGTGTGTGTGTGTGTGTGTGCGTGCGTGCGTGCGTGCGTGCGTGCGTGCGTGCGTGCGTGCGTGCGTGCGTGCGTGCGTGCGTGCGTGCGTGCGTGCGTGCGTGCGTGCGTGCGTGCGTGCGTGCGTGCGTGCGTGCGTGCGTGCGTGCGTGCGTGCGTGCGTGCGTGCGTGTGTGTGGGTGGGTAGGAGGCGACTGGATACATTCTCATGTAAATAAGCCAATGTACGTCGGTGGCGTGGCGCTGCAGACACGGCCCCGTATCATGGCGTAATGAGATCCAGCCGCACAGGTTCGCCTTCAGACAGCGGTAATTATGGCAGGAGTGAAAAGCGATGAGGGGAGCAGGGGGGGAGGGGGGGAGGGACCCGGGGAGACGGCATCGCATGCTGTCCGCGTCCGACTCGACTTCCACATTCGGGGGGGGGCCCTGGGTGACAGCACCCTGCAGGCACCGTGGAGGCCCCAGCCTGGGCTCCAGGGCGGTGGCTAAGTGAAGTTGATTAATGGGATGTGAGCGCTCTCTTCTAATCAGCTGGATGAAACCTGCTCACCTGGTTAAATCCGGCCTGCGCCGATACGGCACGCTGCCGGGTTTAGACTGGGGAAGGGACACACACACACACACACACACACACACACACACACACACACACACACACACACACACACACACACACACACACACACACACACACACACACACATGTACACACAGGTACTCATTAACACACTGGCTCTGTGCAGCTGCAGCCAGGCCCGTAGATGGACAAACACCTCCACACCCACACACACACACACACATACAAAGGTGAGCACACACACAGATAAGCCAAACATACATAAAGTCGAAGCACCTCATACGCCAAACGTCAATTCCCACTACACATCAGCCAGTACACAATAATACGCTTGTTAAGGAAATTAGGATCTGCAGGAAGTACTTAGGGATCAGGGTTGGGGATAAGGTCACGCCGCTGCGCCCACGAGCTGTGGTCCCCCTAGTTTCATCATACCGCTCTCTCTCTCTAGTAAATCTTATTTTAATTGACTGTTTAATCGTCCTGTTCCATCGCTGCCATAGCAATACCCACAGAATGAGAACCCCTACGACTGCAGAGACAAAATGGTTTATTTATCCGATGAGCTGGTAGTACTCAAGCTGAACCCCTTAAGTCCTGTAGTAGGCTTTTGGTTTTCTTTCAGTTTGAGCATTTCCTATTTCCTCTGCGTCCGTTGCTCTGTTGTCCTCCATCGCGACTGCCACTCGACCGGAATGAATCCACCATCTTCCAAATGGGTCCAATCAATGAGGGAGATGGGGTGTTATGTTTTGTATATATCCCGATGGCAACGGTCTCTAGCTTTCGTCCATGGTGGACCGTAAAGGATCACAGATAGGCCTACGTGCTGCTGGCATAACAACATCAATTTCCCGCCGGTTGAAAATGCTTCATTCACAACGCGCGGATTCGCAGTGTGAGTGACAAATTCAAACGCGTGGCAAAAAGGTCAGCCTCTGCCGCTCGCAGACAGACGCTACGTTTCGTATTTGTTATTTCCAGGAGAGGCGAGTGGAGAGTAGCGGGGAGTTCTTGTCAGCTTGCATCATAATTCCTCGTGATTACCCCGCCATCCTATTATGTATTCTTTCTTACCTAATGGTCTCTCCGGTCTCCCGGTGCACTCGCAGCTGACCCCCTGCCACGCTCGCGTCGCTCGCCGCGGCCTCAGGAATGTTTTCCATTGACGCTGTGCGGGGGTTGACAACAAAAGAGGACGAAGGTCAGGCCACATGTAATTATCAAGCAGCGGTGATAATGACGACCGGGGACCGTGGGGTCAGATAAAAGCAGGAGGGAAAGCGGCACGCCGGGAAAGACACACAGACGTATCTGTCAATCCTTATGTCCTCCCGGTGGATGCTGTAAATTGCTCGTTAAAACGAGGGACTGGATTCACTTTTTTTTTAATGTCAAGAAGACTTCTTGTTGCGTGGACCATTCTCATCATTATCGACTTATTAGCGAAACAAAGATTAACTGTTTTTAAGTAGAAACTTAAGTAGGCTTCATTGTCACGAGGAAGGCCGTTATCCGGCCAGGGCCCTTCGTAATTAGCAGGGCGCTGCCCCCTATACAATCTATACGTCGTAGCCTTCCTATCATCACAGTTCCATTATAGTGCATACCTGGCCTGGGCCACCATCTCTTATTATGATCTCTGGTAACACATGATGGATGCCATGCATTTATGTGTTACTCACATATCTCTGGATCTTTGTGCTCCCATCTAGCAAGCTTTTTCATTGCATCTCTCCATGCAAAATAATGAAGATGGGGCTTATGCAAACAAAAACAAACCACTCACACGAAAAATAACTCAATGGCTTTCAAACATTTGAACTCGGTGGCTTTCAAAGATAGTCTTGGCCTGAACTAAACTAAAGGCATGTAGCTTTACACACGAGGGTCGGACCACTAACCATAATATATGAATCACTTCGATAAAATGTAAACTGTGTTTGTTTTGTTGTGTTTAATTTGTATTTGCAAATTGGACTGCATTTGAGAAGAGGCAAACGAAGGAAGCACATTTTAGTTATCAATGTTATGTTGTTTTTAATTGTGATTATTTTTTTGGTTTTGCGTTTTAGTCCGAAATACTCGAGTTAGTGATATGTTACCATACAGAGGAAATTGAAGTGTATCAAAAGAGGTGTAAATAAGCTGTGGTTGTAATTATGACTAATATAAACCTAGCGCCCAGCGATCTAGGAGACTCTAATGTCCACATCACTTACTCAGGAAAAACATTGAGTTGTTTGCTCATTATTTGATTAGAAAAATATGCACTCACATGCACTCAAATTTCCAGGCAAGGTCTCGAGTTCGGATGTGACCAGTTGGCCATGTTTTCATCAAGGACCCGGTTGATTCTGATGGTTACAATCATAATAACAACAACAACAACAACAACAAAAGAGGGAGTAAGCATCACACAAACGCCAACTGTTTCTCCGTTTCCATGACGAGAAGTCTTCCATTACGTGTGCGCCTCTGATTTCGTCCACAAAACCCTGAACCGGAACCAATGTTGGTAGTGGTTTACGGTGGGGGCCTACGTATTGCACTGATGGAGGTGGCTGGAGGCTGATGCTCTATCCCGCTCCTCTGAGGAAGGAGGTGGGGGAGGTGGTGGTGGTGGCGGTGGTGGTGGTGGTGGAGGTGGTGGGGGTCTCGGGGATGGAGGTGTTGGTGGTGGAGGTAATAGTGGGTGGGGAAGAGAGGCAATGAGCAATTTATATGATCTCAACAAAGCTTCTTCCCCTGGGCCCCGAAGGCAGGTCTTAATTGTTAAGACCTGCTATCTCCTCTCCTCTTCTCCCCCCCTCTCTCTTTCTCTATCTCCACTCCTCCTGCCCCTCCTCCCCCTCCCTTTCTTTCTACGGCAGCCCGCCCCCCCCCCCCCCCCCCCCCATCTATCTCCCTTACTTTTTTCGTTCTCCCGGCCTCCTCCCCCGCCTCCTCCCTTCCCTCCAGCTATGATGAATTGGATTTGGAGCAGAACGATCCATTTAGTCACTCCTCCATCTCTATCCACCTCTCTCTCTCTCTCTCTATTCCCTTTCTTCCACCTCTCCTCTCTCTTCTCTCTCTCTGCAGGCTTAATCTGTCTATTTTTACCTTAAGGAATGAAAGGAAGAGATGAGGTAATCTTTTTCCTGTCTATCAGGTGGGCAGCGGTGCGTGGTCTTCATAAACACAGCTTGGAGATCTAGCCCCCCCGTGTGGACCACAGCCTACGTTCAAAACAAACATGGCAGGGGTCGGGATATTGTTGATTGATGTTTAATTTCTTGGCGAGTCTATATCGTTTATTCAGTTGTTTTTTAAGGTGAGCAGGGTACATTTTCACACTTCAGTTTATATAAACGGGTCTGATTGCAGTCTTTCGTCGGTTGTCTCAGAAAACGTGGCAGATATATTTCTAAATAATAAATCAGGCATTAAGCCCAAATTAGTTTATTTGTTTTTCATGGTAGATGAGTCCCCATGTAACACATAAACCTACCTGTTGGGCCAAGGAAATAGATACTGGTTTGGTTGTGTTATTTTTGTGTGACTTTTTCTTTGTTTAAAGTATGGGCGGGATCAATAACCTCACCATTCGTTTCCACACCATTACCGCATGACTAACAAGACGAATAGAGCAACAAGTCTACACACACACACACACACACGCGCGCAGACACACACACACACAGTCTACAAACACGAGCAAATATATGTTCTGGTTAGAACAGCTTATTTGTGAGAGAACAAAATGTTGCCATAACAGAATACATTTCATTAAACGTAAGCAACTAAAAGGGTTTGTTCAATTGAATGCTACAGCTGCAGTTCATCGGGTTCAAAGAAAATCGTCAACCAGGCCAGCTGAAGCGGCGTGAGATTTCTGAAAGAAGAGCTCCATCCAGTGGCAGAAAGGGGACGTTTCAAAAGCACGAATAAAGGCCTTTTAATTTTTCCAAAATAAAAATCTTGCATAACTGCATCCAAAAGTAAGACAAATGTTTGGACAAGAAATGAATGCATTAAATCCCTCACAAAATCAACTTACAAAATATACAAAAAGATCTAACCTGAGGAGTAGAACTCCAGAATGTGAAGTTAAGCCATTGAGAAAAGAAGATAGTATTAATACATCAAAGATCTATCTATTGTGTGCATTTTCTAGTCTGCTGGATTAACTGAATCTTCATGGCGGCTTTGGTCTGGAATCAGTAGGCTGGTGTCATATATTGTTATATATTGAGCAACATTGTAGGAGATCACAGAACATAAAGTAGCTTTGAAATTAAGTTTAGTCTTTAGGCTAACTGCCATGGGCCTTGACCTTATTCACCCGGCGGCCATCTTGGTTCTGTTAGCTGCTTGGTGTGCGAGGCCCTTTGAAACACTCATATTTTAGATTCATTGTGCCGTATGCTTAAACCCTTTTTTATATTTTTTCCATATTAGATCAGAAGTAACCTATAATTTCAGTTTACTTCCAGTTCCTTGGCTAAATGCTAAAGCAGATAGCTAATGCTATTGGTCTGTTGGCAGTTGTTTAGGTCTGGCAGATGCCTGCTAAATGTTGGAATGTTTTTGGTATGGCAAAGAAAGAGCATTCAGTCATTCCTGATTGGTTATTTTTGAGCAGCATAATGTTGTAGTAATAATGTATAGACGATTATGATATTAGTCAACAATCCTCTACCACTGATAATATTATGTTCCATGTAACAAAACCAACAATAACATAAAAATAAATGCTCTTTTTGTTAACTGGTACAATAAATATTCATAGTTTGACATAAGAAAATACATTTAGAAATATAGAGTCAGTGTAGTTGCATCCCATTCATTAAAAAAAAGAAGAAATAATCCATGCGTCCATAAATGGCCTTGGAGTCCCTGACACCCAAGAGGCAAAGAAGCAGAACCTATAGGGAGAGAGCAGCCAGACCTAACACTTCCTGGCTCCCATCCAATCACACACCTGAGATCTTAGTCCGTCACCTTAAGTAGTCCCCCATTCTTTTCCTTCTCATAAACCTGTGCTTAAATTGTTCCGTTCTACAACGTTTCCTCTTTTTTTTTTTTTTACAACGTTCTTTCATATTATTTTCAAGCGGGGGGGGGGGGGGGGGGGGTCTTGGGGTCCTGCAGCCACCCGTCAGTCATGCTTCTGGTGGCCTGGCCGTCCGTTGGAGCCGTTGCTGGAGGTGTGACAGGGCGGGGTGTTGGGGCAGCGCATGCCCCGCCGGACCAGGCCTGGCTCCTGCTCCAACGCCCCGCGCAGACCCCCTGGAGGGGGGGGGGGGGGGGGGGCATGTAGGAGGAGGAGGGAGGGGACATTGAGTTTTAAACCAATAGTACTTTAACACCCAACAGATTCATCACCACAAGAGTAAAGCTGTCAAGTCAGGACTATTTACGGTAGTGAGATGGAAACTATGTCCTTTTCTCAAGTGTATGAACAAACTTCAAGTGGAAGTCGATGACCGCTTGACAACGTTCAACGTCAGCATCACGTCCTGTCCGGTCAACAGCCTCGCTATGAAGACAGACCTACTAGATGTGTTCTCTTGAGACTATTTATATTATTATGAGTTAGAAGGCCTTGAGGACCAACACATATGGCTCAAGGTTATCCCTGACTAAAAGGGTGGATGGTTCTCCTTAAAAAGAGGTGACTACAGTGTGTTGTTGCAGGCCAATGCCTCATACTCCTCGCCTTCCCCTACCGTATGTGATCTTCCCCGTGGGCTCAGGTTGGGCGGCTTTCAGGAGTTCAGAGAAGTCCTGATCGCTAACTCCCAGCATGGCTTCCAACACGGCTACCACGTCCGTGTCCTCCAACACTGAGTCCTCGTCCTCTCTGTGTGTTTCGTACATCTGTCGGGGGATAACGTACAACAGAGGGGTTATTGCCAGACACAACACATAAACATGACAGATTGCAAAAATGTTGTGAAAACAAAACAAAATTTCAAGGAAGCAGTGTTAAATGTAGTGTTATAGCAGCAAGATGAAGGCATGTGCGATTTTTTTAAGGTGCATATCTATTCTGTTTGAACGGGTGCCTGCCTCTGGTGGAGGAATCCAGGATTTTAGATGGCCAACAAACGTATTGAGGGAAGGAGCAAAGAGGGAAGGGTACGTTCTTTCAGGCTGTTAATTTTTTTCTCGTTAGACAACGATTTTCTTCAAAATCGTACCTACAGCACCTTTAGCTGTGTTCAAAACCATTTTTTGCGTGTTGAGAATAAACGTACGGACAGGCAGAAAGACTAACAGTACAGAGTGAAACTTGACAGTACCGGTACCTCAAAGGCTAGTTTCAGAGTCGCCATGGGCCGGGACAGCCGGCAAACTGCAGAAAGAGCGATGACGTACTGTCGCACATCTATCTTCCCGTCTCCCCTCTGGAAATAACATGAAAACAGAACAAATGTTCAACGAATGGCAGAATGCGGTTTGAACGCCTTGTATGATTAGGGTACCTGTACTAATCACTGCATACAAAACACGTCCTTTCTTCAACTACACAGCCCACACCAAAATTGTGTTTCTTGGTTTGTAAATTTGTTTGAAAGCGTTGAATCTTGTAACAATGGACTGTGATTGAGAAGCGGTACAGGAAGTAGTATTGGCAGCACGCATGCCTTTGGGTCATGCAACAGGCAAGTTGAAGAACACAGAAGTATGGGAGGTTTTCTGAGAAACGTCTTTTGCAGAAAAGGATTGTAATTTTTAAGAGTCGTCATTCAAGGCAAAATCATATGAAACAGAGTGATTGAACTCCATTGTGTGGTTAAACAAAAGGGGGCTTCTGAATGTGTGCGTTTGTGTACCTTATCAAAGAGCTTGTGTATTTTTGATAGTGTGTCGGAGTGGGGTAGGCCTAGGTGCAGGGCAAAGTCATCTAAGCCCAGCCGGTCTTCCCAAAGCTTCCTGGCTCTGCTGGCCTGCTGCGCCAGCTCTGGGTCTGTGGTCTTCGCTCGCAGCCTGCAACCACACAAGACCTTAGACCAAACCCGCAAAACGATTGCTGGATTGCCGGAACAAATGAAACACTCATGCAAAAATATTTTATATTTGTTTGAATGTTTTATTTAACATTTCGCACAGCATTAGTATATTGCAATAGCCTTCCGTTTGTAGTTGGCCGAAGTTCCGCTCTCCTGACACTAGGTGTCCCTAGCAGATCAAATCCAGTTTGTATTTTAAAACAGATACGAGTCCCTCTGTTCGTCTACCCAGTTAAACCAGTTCTCCAGGTGCTGATGAACTCACCCCAAACGGCATATGTGTCGGTTGAAAGCAAGCAGGCTGCTGTTTCTCGCGATACACAGAGGCCCCTGTGATAGGCTCAACTGCAGGTCTTCCAATGTCAAATCTGTGAGTGGCAGCTGCAGCGCCCTATCAGAATGAGGGTTTGGGAATATGTATTAGTTTATGAAAATATTCCCTTATCCATGTTATCCTTATCCAACAATAGGATTGCAAGGCAGCCGAGAACCGACAGGCAGTCTCTCACACACACACACACTCACTTTGCCATGACCTGCCTGACATTGTTAGCGAACAACGCAGGATCGCTCTTCTCTTCCTCAGAGGGTGTGTATACGGGCAGGTACTGAGAAGGAGGGAACAGAGGACTATTTGAATACAAGGGATCTGAGCCGACTGGGCGTGGGTGTTGGACCAATGGGTGTGCCAGGTGTCCTACCTCTATCTCTATGGAGTTGTGGAGCTGGCACAGGGTCAGCCAGAAGATCTTGGCGCTGGAAGATAAATAGTGGGGGGGAAAGGCATGGATAAGTGGGTGGGTGTGTTGATTCAACACACAAGACAAAAAGGCAAGTGGGGAGCACGTGGGAACCGCAACATAAACAAGTCAGCTGGGAGGTGGCCGGGCACAAGAGGAGTCTCAACAAAGGATCAGTATTGGTTGGACAGTGTTGAATGTATATGCGCATTAACAGTATTGGTTGACAAGCAAATTTACATAGTGACATCTTAGAGGGTGCTTCTTTGTACTTGTGTGTTTACTTGTGTGTGCATGTATGTGCGTGCGTGTGTGCCTTACGCGCCAGGGCCTTGCCACGTCCATGTAACAGTATCCTGTGGAGAGGAAGGGGAAAGGGAAATGGTCTTAAGAAACACACACTGCATGTGCACACAAATACACACACACACTTACTTACTAACACACCATTTTCAAATGATTCACGGCTCCAGTTTTGCGTACATCGAGACTTATTTGGACACCCAGGTACATATTAACCACATCAGAGTTCCCTACACAGCTGTCTGAGACCAAAATTCTCTTTTCAATTATTAACCCTATTTTTCCAATTGACCACACGGAAATATCCATCTTCCGTGTATCTCCTCTAGTGCAGACATGATATGGAAATTGAAAAAGTAACCAAGGGAACTATGTTGAATACAAAAGAAGCAGAGCTCCGATTGGCCCTCCTCATGCCGCTCAAAACTGAACATCTTAAAAGGTGACATATTATACCACCAGGTGTGAGTGTGATTAGCCATTACAAGCTGTTAAGAGTATCTGCCTCTGGTGACATCACAAGTGGGTGAGTCCAGAAGAGGCAGATATTCATAACGGCTTGTAACGGCTAATCGGACTCACACCTGGTGGTATAATGCGTCACCTTTAAAACTGTTGTGCAGCTCCTAAGGCTGTGCCGTCACATTAAAGTTCAACGGGTACGTGTCCCGAGGACGACTAGAGAACTACTGAATCCTGGTCATTCGGATGTAGCCAAGATGTATATATAATATCATTATTAACATCGGATCACCTAATTGATGAATGTCCTGCAACATAACCAAAAGTATCCTCATAGTAAAAGAATGGTTTTGTATATGGGCAGGGTTGTGCAGTGACTAGGGCGTTCTGACTCAGCCGAAATAGTACCGGGTTTGATCCCCAATGTGCATAGTCTGCCCGTAGGCACCCACACGTGAGCAACATGCCTCACCTCGACCTGCTCCATTCTGACAGGTATTTCAATTCACTGCAAATCCTTGGATAAATATCTGCTGAATGACATTATCGTGCCTTTGGTAATAAACTGTTCACTATTGATACACAAGCTCTGATTATTTATACCTGTTTACAAGCTGTAAATGAATGAATTGAAGTTCAACTTAATTCAACTTAATACGTTTCCCTACACTTCATGTTCCTAAGGCAACGACGACAACACTATTCAATGAAAAAAGTTTTGAAAGATACATGAAGGCCAAGAGGCATTAAACCTATTGGAGGGGCGGGGATGTTGGTTTGTGTGTTTGTGAGAGAGAGTGAGACAATCAGACTGACAGAAAGAGGGCGGGGGACACCGTGAGAGAGAGGAATGAAATTACATCCCAGGCGAATATGAAGTCATTCAACGCAAGACAGTCACACGCTATCGGGAGGGATAATGAACTATGTGTGTGTGTGTGTGTGTGTGTGTGTGTGTGTGTGTGTGTGTGTGTGTGTGTGTGTGTGTGTGTGTGTGTGTGTGTGTGTGTGTGTGTGTGTGTGTAGAAGGAAGGGGTCATGCTGTTCAAACTCGCACACAACGTCTAACTGATCACTGTTTTGATTGTTTGTTTGTTTTGTTTTGTCTTGTTTTTGTTTTATTTATTTTTTATTTTTTATGTTTATTTATTTATTTATTTTTTCCACAATGTCTTGTTTTTTTAAACGATTTATGATGACTATATGCTCTGTAAGGTGACCTTGGGTGTCTTCAAAGGCGCCTCTAAATTAAATGTATTATTATTATTATTATGCTTAAACTTCAGTTACATCAGTAGGCAGTAGGAATTGTTTGTTTACTGTGTTACGAAACTCTGCGTAGTAGGAATGTGTAGCTAAAAAAAAAAAGGTAGTATGTAATCTGTATTATGGAATGTGTAAATAAGGAGGGTACGGAATGTGAAGGTAATCAGGAGGTAAATATTTGGATTATTTGCAAATTGTAATCAGTGAGGCCCTATCTGATTTGGTTTAGAAAACCAAACCAGCGGATAACGTGGTAGAGACATTGTTAGCTCCATCAGAACATCGGGGCTTTAATACTGCCCAGAATCAGACAGCGGGAAACAGTGAAATAAATATTTATTATCCTATTCATTAACATTATCCATTATCCTGGAATGAAGGAATGTGTAGGTCCTGGAAGGCAGGATTGAATGCATAGGTCCTGGAAAGCAATATGGACTGTGTAGGTCTTGGAAGGCCAAATGGAATGTGTAGGTCTTGGAAGGCCATATGGAATGTGTAGGTCTTGGAAGGCCATATGGAATGTGTAGGTCTTGGAAGGCCATATGGAATGTGTAGGTGCTGGAAGGCCATATGGAATGTGTAGGTGCTGGAAGGCAGTATGGATGCACTTTTCTTGTATTTACCAGTTTGTTGGGATACCGCAAAACCACCGGCTGCACTGGGAGTCCTGGTATGAATGCACCTGGGGGGTAGAGGGAGAAATAAAACGAGGGCTCTTGTTTTGACCTTCATTGATAGCGTCAGTGACGTCAGTTAAGAGTGATGAGATTTTTGGAACCAGCAGCGGCCACGATCCATATTTGAATGAGGGCAGGAATTTAATTGTCGACTCTCAGTAATCTTAGGCCAGAAGCCATTAACATTCTCTCCTTACCAACTCTTCAATGAAATTCAACAGTCACCCAAGAAAGATACATAATCCGGAGATTAACTACCGGTAGTCACTGATTTCCTGACACAACGAAGAAGAAAAACGATTTTGTCTATATGACGAGAAGGAAACGAAAACAAAATAAAAGAGAATCCCAGGAGCTGCAGAGACTCAGGTGCACACACACACACACACACACACACACACACACACACACACACACACACACACACACACACACACACACACACACACACACACACACACACACACACACACACACACACACACACACACAGGGACCTACATACAGGAGGGCACATACACTATTCATCACTGTGCCCCCACTCTTCTCGTGTTATGTTCAGCTTCTCATCTCGTCCGTGGACAGAGAGCCAACCATCACCGAGCGTCGCATGCTCCGCTCCTCCACCGAGCTAACCCCAAACCTTTACGGACCTGAACTGGATCCAAACACAGATGCCTAGCTTAACCTCTTGCCAAAGGAATACAGCTGACAATTTTGCCTGCTGGCTAACACTGGCACATTAGCTGTCCCCCAGGGTGGGTCCAAACACTAATAATTACATGTGCCCCCGACTGGATCCAGGTGTGCTACGTGTCGTGTTTGTAGCTATTAAATAATGCTCTGTCCTTGTCCAGCACAGACAGAGAGAGAGAGAAAATTACTATTCACAGGGTTTTTACATAGCATGTACCGCCCAGACACACCCACCCACACACACAAACTGCCGCTCTGCTGTCCTGATAGCCATTGAACAGATCTAACCAGAGGAGACACATGCAGTGGCAAACAATAACCCACAGCAGACAGCTGGATAAACACCTGACACAGACACACACACACACACACACACACACGCCGGCGTCCAAGCACTGTAGCATTGTCAGAGAGTGAGAGCCAGGCTTGGTGGGAACAACGAGAGTGGAAGAGAGGGATTAGGCACAGAGAAAGCAATGGACGACGGCATCATCACGTTATCTTGAATCCCACTCGTGGACAGGCACGTTTATGTTATCGTACATCACAGGTAACCCAGAAGGGAATTAAACTGCGAATCACACAAAACGCATCACATTACTTAATAGAGGAGGATAAATAGCAATAATGTGACAAGTTGAGCTCTCTCTCTCCAATATGCTGGCCTGGTACCGTTTGTTATTTGCGCCTATCCACATCTAGGCTCCTCAAGAACACATGACCTTAAATCCACACTGCCAGAAAAGTTCAAAGGACTGTTTGCATTGCTAACAATAGTTGAACAAAGTGATATTGTTTGACGGGGACTAGGTAATACAGGTGAGGCAGGTTGAAAAGCACACCAAAGGGGAATTTGTGTGCGTTTGCACTTGCGTGTGTTTGTTGGTGTGCTTGTGTCACAAAGTCATACCTGGTTTGAATCGGATCACACCTGATCGGTTGGTGCACGTTCCCTCTGGGAATATCATGATCTAGGACAAACATAATAAGACACTTGTGATAAAAATATTCATACCTGGGAAGCTGGTCATTCAGTGTGTGTGTGTGTGTGTGTGTGTGTGTGTGTGTGTGTGTGTGTGTGTGTGTGTGTGTGTGTGTGTGTGTGTGTGTGTGTGTGTGTGTGTGTGTGTGTCAGCTGTAAACCCCCCACCTGTCTAACCACATTCCACTGCGTAGGGCAAACAGTGCAACATGAACCTTCTGAACGTAGCTACTTCAGTCAGCATGGGTACCCCAGCAAGTGTTTGCTTTAGCAACCATACCTGCATGCAGAGGGGTGTGTGTGTGTGTGTGTGTGTGTGTGTGTGTGTGTGTGTGTGTGTGTGTGTGTGTGTGTGTGTGTGTGTGTGTGTGTGTGTGTGTGTGTGTGTGTGTGTGTGTGTGTGTGTGTGTGTGTGTGTGTGTGTGTGTGTGTGTGTGGTACCTGGGGCCACTGCCCACTGGAGTGAGCTCTTCGCTTGATCTCCTCCACGGTCTTCCTCCGGGAGTCCTGGTCAGTGCGGAACACCAGCACTGGTCGGATGTAGCTGATCAGGGCTGGGGGGGGGGAAATGGAGGGTAAGGGTTAGGTTTAAGGGATAGGGTTGGTACCATAGGGTAGGTGTCGTGGAAAAAATGTATCGTAATGATGGTTTAAACTTGTTAACCTTGTTTCCATTGCTACTAATCAAGTTCTCCTTGCACCTAGACTAGAGGTGGCCCCCGTCTTCTCTCTAAATTGAAAGAGGGGAAGGCCGTCTGCATTTGCATCGCCACTGCAGCCAAGTCTGGCACCGAGGCCATGCTAATCTCCAGGCTTCTTTGATGTGTGGATTCCTTAGATGCTGTTTTGCATCCTTGCTGACTGCGGTCCACTTCTCCCTCATAGTGTATTGCAAATTAGCTTGGCCTCTGCCGCCAAGGCTCATTTCCGCCATTGCTGATCCTCAACTCTCAACGTGGGCACTCCCTCCACCTTTGTTTTCTTTGACGTCGGCCCACGATGGGAAAGCTCCCCTTAAATAGTCATGGAAATCCATTATTTGTTTGAAGAGGTTTGGTAAATCACTGCCTTTGTCTTCCAAGGATCATTCCTAAAATAAATACATTTTCATAAGTAGGGATTGGTTTTGGCTCCTAGGTTACGATATGGTTGGTGGGGGAGGGGGAGTTGAGAAGAGGAAAGGGGAGGGCTAGAACGTGTTGAGTATCTCTAACAGGTAGTGTGTATAATGTATGCATGCATAAAAAAACATGATGTCAGAGAGTGAAGGCCAAACCCCAGTATAATGAGAAACAGATTGCACAGACGTACTACACTTAAAAAATTTTAAAAATTAAATTGATCCGCAACATTTTTCTTGACCCCAACACATCATCAGTAAGGGTTCAGGAACCTCTGATACGGTAGTATTCAACCCCCAAAACGGTATGTGTCCTAAAATTCCTGTAAGAAATGTGTGGCTTGTGCACTTCTTGCACTCACATCATCCCCTCCAAAGCTGAAACCATAACGACGCCCTTGATAGAACCGATATAGAACTAATTAAGACCAACATCTAGCTCAGATATGGCCTATACATTGGAGCGATCACTCACTGCCCCACACAGGGATGCTCATGCTCTCCAGCTTCGTGACGATGGAGCTCATCGTCATGGTAACCGGGATGGCATCGAAGTAGGTCGAGTGGGGGGCCATGGTGAGGATGGGCACCTGGGAAGGGGGGGCGGGCGTCCCTTTGACCCGGACCCAGTGGAAGCCAGTGCAGAACCACAAGGATCGCATGAGGACACGCAGGCAGACGTCAACCAGCCTGCAGGGGGCCATGAGAGAAGGGTGTAGAGATATAGAGATAAGCATCTATAAAAAACACCTTTACAAAAATGTCCATAGAGGGCAATCTGAGACCATGTTTACGTCATAGCCTAAGTTTTTAACAATTTGTGCAATAAGGTGAAGATTTGGAATCAATTTAGGATCAATCAATAGCACTACTGCGTGAGCCTCTGCCTCTAATACGTTTTCTTCTTCTTTTTTTTCCGCATTGATTATCGTCACACACACACACACACACACACACACACACACACACACACACACACACACACACACACACACACACACACACACACACACACACACACACACACACACACACACACACACACACACACACACACCTCCTCCAGCAGGACTGGGGCTCCACGGCGCCTTCCGAGCGGCCCAGGGAGGCGGCAAAGGCGAAGGGCCAGGCCAGCAGCATGACGAACGCCGTCAGCAGCACACGCACCGGGAACACCGTCACCGACATCAGCCCGATCTGGAGGGAGGGAGGGAGGGAGGGAGGGAGGGAGGCAGTGAGTGAGAGAGACATAGAGGGGAAGAAAGCTGTGCAATATTGGGAGTGTGACATTCTCTGAATGCCTGTGTGCTACACGTGACGCACGCCATATATCCACCATGTCCCCGATGCTCTCTGCACACTCATGGTAACTTAGGCTCCGACATGGCAACACCGCCCCCCCCCCCCCACCCCCCCAAATGGTTATCTATCTATGCGTTCTCATGGCGACTGCAGACCTATTTTATTCATGGCACCCATAGAGGGAGAAGGAGAGGGAGGAGGGGTAAATTGATTTACAGACATCAGGAAGAAACAAGTGGCTATCCATCAGGGAAAGACGCAGAGCGGAAGACAGAGAGAGAGATTCCTCGGGAAACAGTCAGGAATGAGCCTCTCCGGCATGTCAAATATGCACGTCAACACAGACATCATCTTCAACACAGCAAGCCTCTACAAATGGGAGTTAGTTTGGTTTGAAATGTGCTGGGGACAGAGATGCATTCGGACGTGCATTTTCAGAAGTGCTGGGTACAATGAGGATGCACTCTATTTTCTCTCTTTAGTGCAGGTAATGAAAGGTTCTGAAAGACGGCATACCCATGTCGCTAATTACTAAGGAATAAAATGTATACAAAATCTGTCTGGCACGTTTTATGAAGAAAACGTTTCCAAAAAGCATCGGACATATGACCCACTATGTTCTGCTCCATGTATCCAATTTTGACAACGTGACATGATATGGCTAATCTAACATCATAAACAAGAGGAGCTAGGAAAGGAAATTAACTGCGTGTTTAAGTTCAGAAGGGGCAAACGTATGGCTACACACAGCAGCCATACGTCGTCAAAAAATATTTCTTGCACAGCTGAACGCTGTATCACATCATGAGCTGGCTGTTCTCGATTCACAACACGCATTCCATCCAATCTAGCCTAAATCAGGCAATCTGACTAAAACTCATGCACTCCCCACCACAATTATTCCAGAATTCAAGCAAAGCAAGAATGACCAAAAGTCACTTTGTGTCAACAAGAGACTGACTCCACCGACTATCAATTGGCGACCACTTGAATGCAAAAACCACAAAAGACCTCGCCACAGCACCAGCAAATCTTATGCAATAAATATCGCGTCTTACCTTTATTTATGTGGCAGTGGTCTGCAGATGCATCCCGTGGTGTAGCCTACCACATCCATTTAGTTCAACAGGTTATCGTTCTGATACTGTCCATGGTACTAGCAACCTGCTCTGTTGATTTTTACCTGTCTTCATTGTCTGATGCCTCATCATTGAATCCCAGCCAAAGGGTATTGGTATTATTAGTATTGGCTACTTGCCAAAACAAAAAAAATACTTCACACAGTGTGTCTCTTTGCAATGTATTTAATCATTCGTAGTGTTGATCAGCAAAGAAATATTTCGCCAAAGTCCTTGACGTCGCTTAGCAAAAGAATACGCTGAGGTAGATAAGTTACCAGACTGCGGAGTGATACAGATGACTTGAATCAGAGGCAAAAAATCCACTTTCCTTGACAGCGGTCAAATATGCTGGATGTAAGTGAGCATTCCACGGCGTTGAGAAGAGCCGTGTAATAAACAAAAATATTTGACAGCTGAACGTTGGGAAGGCCCATGTAGGTGAATGTAGCAGTCTACAGCATTGAGAAGAGCCGTGTTATAATCCATAATAATTCAACTCGAGTTTCGCTTCTTTTTTTTTTACAAAAGTGGGTACAAAATGAATCTTGACAAAAACTGGTGGAATCGAGCGGAATTGACGCCTATGCCTCTACAGCATCTAGACGATGGGTCAGTCCCTCTTCAATTGAATTATTGCAATAAAGATTAATTGGATAATGATAATTATCAACATTAAAACTGTGTAGCCAGCTAATATGATAAGTAATTTGTGTGTGAAGTGTGAATGCAAGGAAAAGCTAAATAAAAAGGAATTCCTTGTCGCCTTTTATTTCTTTAAATTTAATAATGAAACAGGATGTCATAACCCTTCTCTTTCTACTTAATATATACAGTAGAGTGTGTGTGCGTCTGTGAATCCTGCAACAGGATGTCATACCCTTCCCTCAGTCCATAATGAGAAAAATATAGTGTGTGTGCATGCATGCGCGTGCGTGTCATGTGTGCATGTGAATTCAAGAAGGTCCTTGGCAACAGCGGCATAAAAGGTCACGGCCTTATTCAGCACCATACCTCCATGTGACTCTCCATCATTCATTCATCACCCTCATGTCTTTCTTCACAATCATCTCAGTAGACTCAACCCATCTCTCTCTCTCTCTCTCTCCTCCCCCTACAGGTGCAAACTGCAACAGTGGATTAATAAATAAACAGTAATGGGGCTGATTTATGAGGCTGTAAAGCCTCCCACCATCTCCTCCCCCTCTTCATCCTCCTCCTCCTCCTTACCATAGATGCTCCTTTCCACGGGATAACAAATCTATCTGTCTGCAGTACCCCAGGGCACTCTCCAGTGGGGGAGAGGAGGGGAGGAGGGGGAGGAGGGGGATATGGGGGGGGGGATGGGCATTTACCATATTCTAACCTTTTGTTTTTGTGGTGTCAGCCCTGACCCACTCTCTACAGATCTCCTTTGGGGTCTTCTTCAAGCACCAAGGAGTGTTTGAGGTGTTCAACTGGCACAAGGGAGGGTATAGTGTGCCTGGTTTCGGGGACGGAGCTGAGGCTACAGAGCGGGCTGCACAGTGACACAGAGGCCGTACGGGCAGAGGCTCGCTGAGTGTTCAGTGAGAAGCAGGGACGCGCACGGCAGAGGCGCGCTGTGTGAAATATTCAGGAGGCTCTGGGGACCCATGACAGTGCCATTGTCTCCTACTCTTGGCACACGCACACACACAGACACACACACGGGCACGCACACGGGCACGCACACGGGCACGCACACGAAATACACACGCTCGCGCATTTGCAAAACAATGCCGTTCACACTGAGTGCTACATGGATGCCTTGAGTTATTAGGCCGTGCAACATCAAAGCGGATTATTGCCGTTAAACATTGCAATAAGTGCAGACACACATGTGCACATAAACAAGCATGCAAGTGTGGTACGAAAAGTGCAAATGACCTACAACACAACAGCAATCATACAGAAACAACCATCCACAATACAGAAACAAACAATTTAAGGGATCTATAATTTAATAATCTATATTTTAGACCAGAAAAGGAAGACCAGGTCTTGGAATAAATAAAAGCAAAGTAGAATAGCAATGAGGAGTTTGTAAGCAGTGTTTTAGGATGCAAGATTATGAAGAAAATGATAATTGGGAATATTTATTATTATTAATAATAATAATAATAATAATAATAATAATAATAATAATAATAAATCATGTATTTTGATGGCTGGTAATGACCAGATTATGCGATTCAATTAATATTCTGTGGCACTTACTGAATATGGGAAACAGGGTAATAAGCATATGCTGAGTTGCAAATGTTTGTAATTAGTTTTTATAATTGTCTTAAGTTTTTGGTTGTTGAATACATAAATTTCACTTTGACGATTGGCTAATGCAGAGGCCAAAACGGTGGTTTCAATTAAGAGGCAATTAAGTGTGCAGTCCTTCTGTGTCTACTATGAGCTCAACTGCAATCCAAGAGTAACCCATGGTATGTGTATTTCAAGCAGTACAGTGAGGAGGTTGCCTTCCTGTGAAGACCATCCTTCACTGTTGAAAACAGAGCACATTAGGCCTGGAATTTGTTCTTGTGACATTAAAGCATGAGCTGCCGCACGACTCAAGGCTCTAGCTCACTGTGCATAAGAACTGCAATACGTAAACCCATCGATTTCAAATTCCCTGATGGAGAGCGAATCAATCTTATACTTTTAGGAAATCCCCTTGGTTCTTCACTGGTGTTGTGCAGGCATGTGTAAAAATATGTGGTTTATGTTTACTGTTTATGTTTATGTTACTGCTTCTGGTTTCCTCAAACCTTACCCGGCCGTACCCCAGTCTTAATCTAAGTATAACCCTATGTTCAATATATTAAAATCTTTAAAATCAAAGTTTGTGACCCAATACACACATACAAGAGTGACACTTCTGATCCATGATGTTCTGTTGGTCTTTGTTACCAAAGTAGTTTGGCAGGAAAAGCAGGAAAAAAAGGTGACAAGAATCTTGCATAACACCTTTTAGTGGAAGAAGAATGGAAATGGTAAAATAATCGGGCGGGCCCGTATCTTACTACATGTTAACTGATTACTCTCATCCCCATCTCTCTCCCTCTCTCTCTCCCACTATATTTCTCCCTTGCTCTCTCTCTCTACCGCTCAACACCTTATCCTTCTCTCTCCCTCCTGGCTCCATTTCTCTCTCCCTTTATCTCCCTCCATCACTCTTCTACTTTCTCTCCGTCCCTCTCTGTTTCTATCCCCATCTCGCGCTATCCGCGTCTCTCTTTCTCCACTCCTCATCCTCTCTCTCTCTCTCTCTCCCTCCCTCTCTCTCCACTTCAAAACCACTTCCGATCATTATTTCAAACCGCAGATTGCCCCGAGACCGCCCACACTCAGGGAACTTGGAAAGTTGATCTGCTTCCAGTGGAGAGAACAGCCCCCAGGGGTACACATTAATTGCCCCTGGCTAATTGTCAATGCTCAATAGCAAAGGGTACACGACCAATTCCACCTGGACTGCAAAGTGCACACACTCACACACTTGTGCACGGAACACACAAACACACCCAGCGTGTTATACCCTGGAGGTGTCGGTGGTTTCTGTGTGAGAGGCTCTGAAAAGGTGGAGGAGCAATGGGAAATCAGCGTGCACATGCAGGTGGCATTTTCACTTATCAGCTCAGGTCCAACTCGTCAGCCTGCCTATATAATGTGTGCTGTGAGTGAACTTAGTCCCCATGGGCTCAGTGAAACAGCCCCAAACCAGTGTATCCTGTTTGACTTTTCTTTTCTTTTTTAACTGTGGGGTCACACAAAAAAGACTAACAGACACTAAGAATGCTGTGCTGCATAATCTAGGTGGATCTTGTTTGCTTAAACTAAAGTATTCCAAGTGTTTTTAGCCATTTCTATGTATAAGCAATAAGTCAGGGTTAATATTTTGCTTAACATCAGTATTCATCCAGTATTTATCTGGCTGATCCTTTAATGATGCTCTCTTGTGACAATCCCAGAGTTCTGGGAAAAAAATATAATAACATACAACATCCCAGCCAGCTCTTACTGGTTTGTGTGCCAAATGCAGGTAAACATTTTTAGAGATCCCCATGTGAGGAATTCATGTGTACTATAAAGCACAGTTGGTGCCACACCCACATGCGTTCCACATGCACACACACACACAAACCCACACCCAGAGAACATGGAGCAAAGAAGTGTTTGCTTTCTGTCAGAGTTTGTATATATAAATGAGAGAGAGAGAGAGAGAGAGAGAGAGAGAGAGAGAGAGAGAGAGAGAGAGAGAGAGAGAGAGAGAGAGAGAGAGAGAGAGAGAGAGAGACGATGGTGGCTACTGGATGCGTAAACACTACACATAACCCAACAACAACCGTTTGGATCAATGTGTTAAATCATGAATGAATCAAAGTAAAGGAATACTTCATATTCTGAGCCGCTGCTAGTTTGGCAGTTCGCAGATATGCTAGAGGTAAATCGGGTTTTGATCAAGCTGGACAGAATTCCCAGTGAAAATGTTTTGACACGCGTAAAGTTTGCACGCTAATCAATGTGTCGAAGGAGCAGCATCGAGCTCCGTTCAGACACAGAGAAGGTGACTGAGCAGTACTCGGATGGTCCTTCCCAGGTGAATGGGCGACGGCTGCCCTCATTAAGTCTTACCTTGATTTTGTCTGAGAGGCTAAATTTGACGTCGTGAACGAAGGGATTAATCGACGGGGGGTCCAGTTCCGAGGCATCTCCATCTACCCCGTGTGTCAACTTCATTTCAAAAAGAAACGGGACTGACTGGCGCTGAACCAACAGATGTCCAATTATACCAGCAAAAGACGCAGATGGTCCAGCTCGAGTCAGGTTTGGCTTAACGCTGTCCAGCCTCAATGGAAGAACTGTCTGGTGTAAAAAGGGACATGTGATTGGGCGGAGGTTGACGTTCGTTCAAGACCGATGGCAGTAGATATGCGCATGCGCAAGGGCGCACATACCCCTACATACACACATGTCCTCGTATGCTAGCCTACACTCACGAATATCTATCACATCAATTGAATTACAAGACCCGGGCGAAGTTGCTTTTTTGGTGCTTTCGCTTTGGAACCATCCTTGTACAACGTGATGAAGCAGTAGGAAAACGTTCTCTCTTGAGTGTAACATAGAATACACTTATGCGGTTTAACCGTGGAACAAACCGACGTCCGCCAAATATCTAAGCTCTTCCATGGTAGGCCTATCTATTGTAGAGACATAGGCCTAGTTTCCTCCCTCATTTGATGCAACCGCTACTTCACCTAAATAAAAATGACGCTGTTTGTCCCAAAATCCATTCCGAC
This sequence comes from Gadus chalcogrammus, assembly GCF_026213295.1. Taxonomy (NCBI): domain Eukaryota; kingdom Metazoa; phylum Chordata; class Actinopteri; order Gadiformes; family Gadidae; genus Gadus; species Gadus chalcogrammus. Next base: position 11,788,058 of record NC_079433.1, on the reverse strand, counting down.
AAAAAACTAATTTCAAACCATTCCATCCAAAACATTTCTAAAATATGCCTGTCGTTTTTTGCAACATGAATACCATATCTTTACCGTATTTTTGAAAAATCTAACATGATCAAGTTACCTTCAAAGCATTACAAATGGCGTTTCACTATCGCAAAATAACAGACGAAACTTTTAAGCTGAATGTATGCGCTTGCCTAGTTTTCTCGTGAGGAATGCTTGAAATAAGCAGTGGCGCCCTCGTGTGGTTTCTCTACCAACTTGCTGATCAGAGACGGATCAATGAGGCCGAATAACAGTCGGTTGCGTTTCAATTACAAATATAAAAGACACATTTATAAATGGGTTAGAACGTTAAAAATCGAGATAAGTTGATATCAAAGAAAACCACACATAATACAAACAAACCTTAAGTGCACATAATAGAAACATACTTTATTTTTTTTAACAGAAATCATTTACATTTAGTCAAATTCGACCATGCATGGCCTTAAACCACCAATCTCACTATTCTCTCTGATGGTTCAGCCCTGCCTCTGCTTGTGCCTGGGGTTTGTCTTGCAGAACACAAACAAGCGTCCCCTGCGTCGTACAATGAAGCAGTCTTTGCAGCGTCTTTTCAGGGCAGTCTTGGTCTTCATCCCAGCGCTTGGCTGGAAGCCGACGAGCTGCTGACAGCGGCCCAGCAGGGTGGCTCCACACCGGGAGGAAGATCCGGAGGAGGCTGGTTGGCTAGGGCTGCTGCCTGTGGGTGATGAGAGCGCTCTGCTGGAGGCTGCCGCGCTGAGCGTGGACAGGCTTCTGCAGCAGCTGGGCTGAGCGGAGGCTGATGTCAGGGCTAACCAGGGCACCCTGAGGGTAGTGGTGGAGGCCGACGTCAGGGCTAACCAGGGCATCCTGAAGGGAGTGACCAGGTGCTTGAAGAGGAAGGGCACCATGGTGACAGCACCTGCACACAGGGGGTATAATGGGATTTTCCCTATTTGAAGATACAGGCAAGTGCATTGCTACCCTTGATACTAAATTAATGCATTGGTTATTATATTTCACACTGGTGATGGAGTTAGAGTTATTGGGTATGGGTAGATGAAAAGACAAAAGCTGATGAGAGAAGCCATTTGTTTCAAAAGTAAATATCAAGCCCAGAGTGCGGCACAAAATTGAACAGCAATCCACTTCCTATTGCCAAATAAATCATAATTTTCTAGTTATGTGTAGATCGTATTTATAATTGTCCCTAGCAGTTCTGTGACTCTGAAACCCATGAATTGTCACTGAAAGCAAAAACAAACAAAGATAACGATAGGTGTTATAGAAACTCATGTCAAAAATGTATAGGGGCATGCCTACACCAACTAGGCTTATATTATACGTTAGAAATTGACACCACCGGGTTTGCCCCATAACAAAGTGAATGGCCTTTTAAATTGAAATATTGGTATCTCACATATAGAAACATGTTTTATGCAATTACAGAACAGAATCTATCTCGGTTACAAGACCCTGATACTCTGATAGAAGCATGTTGGATGCTCAAGGCCATTTGAAAGAAAATCAACAACATAATAACGTTTCAACTTTGGAGAGACTTAATACACCAACAAAAACAAACCACAAACCTTTATAAAAGCAGAAGATGTATTTGGACAGGGGTACGCCCCTGGAATAGTGTTTTAATAATCCACAGAACAGACAAGTAGCATGACTTCTATCTGCACGGACTTCGCCAGCAACCACGGAATCCTTCCGGTGCTTCATAAACTACTTCCGGTGATTTATACGATATTTATCATCCAGTAATCCTATGATATTCAGTTCTAAACAATAAAATGGAGATGTTCATATATATATGAAATATTATATATTGTATAAATATATATATACACATATAAAATCTACAAATTGAGCGTCTTGAAGTAATATTAATAAGTCTGTGCTGCAAGGCAGTCTGGGAAACACTAGTCAATTGTAAACATGGCGGCCATTGCGGGCAGGTTGCTGTCCTTCAGCAAGAATGCAAAGTTAATCGTTTCCCCTCTGAAATTGTCTGCTGTACCTGCACATCGTTACAGCGTTGATGTTTCACATACCGGCGAGGCAATAACCCACACTGGCCAGGTACGAGTTTCATTCAGAAATGCCTGATGACATTCACGTCAGTGAAGAACGTCCCTCAATACCATAAGCAGCTAGCCCAGAACATAATGGACAGTGCGATGCTATTGTAGATATGTAATGCATTCTGTATTGAATGACTCTGAATCTTTCTCTCACTCAGGTGTTCGATGAGCACGATCCCAGGCGAGCTCGGTTCGTCGGCAGACAGAAGGAGGTAAGTCGCGTGTTTGGGGGCTCCGTAGTTGGGAGCCTTGGCTTTCAGAATTAAGGTCACATAACGTTATATGTTATTGATCACGATTATGACTAGTCGAATTATGAATAGGCCTACCACTTTCAGTAACATGAGTCATTTGGCACACCCAACAATCAGAATACAAATAAATACCTAATTTTAGTCAGACGTACATTCTCATGAAACGGGTCGTTTGACGCACACCGTTTTAGTATATATTTCTGTTTGGTGAGCAAGAACCAGTAACTTCTTTCATTTATATTGTGCCTATGTAGGTGAACAAGAATTTTGCAATCAAATTGGTTGCAGAAGAGCCAGTGACTGACGTCCATGCCAGAACGGTGTCCTGTGATGGAGGTGGAGGAGCCCTGGGTCACCCCAAAGTCTACATTAACCTGGTTAGTCCCTGCAGTTGGCCTACCACTGTCCTCTGGTCTACATTAGGCTGAGCGATCTCTGCAGATACTAATGTCCTCTAGTCCAGAGGTCCCCAAGCTGTTTTATGCCACGGACCATCACTGTGTCAAAAATATTTTTTTACCCATCATAGTCTGACACCAGGGCTCGCTGTTGCATATTTTCTGCAACATTCAAGAGCTTATAGTGTAGACGGCCATGAAGTCCTTCACGTGTTCACTACTAAACATTGGTAGGTCCCTAAAGATTGCTTACTACTGTCTTCTATTATACATTGATCTGGTAGGTCTGGTAGTGTAGGCATTATTTCAGACACATTTAGTCTGTTGAAAGGTAGACCTATTACTTAAGCTAGCGCATGTTTTGTGGGAGTGGCTTTGGAGGAAGGGGTGGGAATTTTCTTGCAACCCGTAAAATTATTTGGGCCGACACACACTGTGTTTTTTTACCACCACCACGCACAAACCAGTGGTCTGTGTTTGTAAGCAAGCCAAGTCTAGCACTATTAAGTTAGCATTAATATATGGATGTAAATCATACTTTTTGGAAATCATCTGATGTTCCCATTTGAGGCCTGTGAATGAAATGTACCCCATGTGATATTATCCTCCTAATGTCTTCCTCCTGGTGTTTCTGTGCTCAGGATAAAGACACTCGCGTGGGGACCTGTGGTTACTGTGGGCTGCAGTTCCAACAGATACACCATCACTGAGACCTCTCCTCGGGTCCTCCTTTGAATCTTGTCTCTGCTCTGTAAAAAGTAATTCTGGTTAATAAATGATATATACATACACCATGTTTTTTTCTGGATTCAGCATTGTGAAATGTCCTCTTCTTGAATATTTTTCGTTGATACTAAGACATTATTCCACACTTCAGCATTATGTTGCAGAGGATATCAATTATAAATTAATCATTCTATTTGCCTTTATGTATGTAATTATATTGTATACAATTGTATTATCCAAGCACCTAGATAACTTTTAGACTAAAGCGAAATCATTCCACTCAGGACCATTTCTGGGGAGCTATTAATTGCTAATTACTCATGAACATACAGCCTATCTGTCCTTTCTTTTCATTATCTCCTCTGATGGTAGATAACGGCATGGAGGCCAGGTGTTCGGTTCAATTCCTTTGTGACATTGAGCTTGGTTTTAAATGAATAACATTTTGCTGGTTAGTCTTGATACCAAGGCAAAATACAACACA